>NC_057717.1:12584929-12592398 GCF_004010195.1 Chiloscyllium plagiosum
TTGGTTTAAATCTGGCGCTTCACAGGCGGCTCCCAAGCACTGAGGATGTCACCTAGACAGGGGACGAAACGTCTGCAACACAAATTCCCAGTTCGGCGAACAGAACCACAACTACATACACAATGTCAGGATTCATAATAATGCATTGTCACCCCAACATTTGGAAAGTGGCTGGCTCCTGAATGATTACATGTTCAGGTTGAGCAAACGATTGAACAATCAAATAGAATTAGCGTTCTTATACATTTATATATAACCAAATAGTTTAATTTCTCACTGAAATGTACAAGCTTCAGCTATTTGCCAGCAAATTAGAAATGGCTATAATTCAACATGCATTGTGAATATTAAACTGAATAAATGATTTGTGCTATCAAATTTTAAGATCGATAATTTAAAAGCGTTTAATTTTTAGAAAAAAAGTTATTTAATTTGAAATGCAGACAGTGAACAAAAATGAAGAACATATTATCGTGAGAGTGAAAAGTCAGATCTTTTCAAAGACATTTGTGCCAAAGCAATAACAGATGTGTTTTTGTAATTGTAATGCACCATTTAAAATATTCATGTTCTGAGCAATAATTAGACTATATAATGAAGCTGGCATTGCAATACTTGCATTTTAAATGCTTATGCTGCACCAAATAATCAGATATTCGCGAGCATTTACAATGAGAAATAATCGGATATTAACTTTTATTCGCATCAGACACATGATGGAGTGCAAAACTTTAAAGTACAGGAGGAAGCCATTGGCCACTGTGTGTGGATCAGCTACAGTGATGTCTCCCAAGCCCCTCCTATTTGCCAACCCTACCTCTGCAGCCTGTTAAATTCATATTTCCAAATACATGTCCAATTCTCTTTTTAATCTTCATCCAAAATTCTCCCAGGCTGTCGATTTCAAATCCTAGCAACTCTCTCAATAAAGAAGTTTTTCCTTATCTCACTCTTGGTTCTTTTGCTGACAATCTTGAAATTAGAACTCCTTGACGCTGTAATGCCAACTAACGGAAACAGAGTATTCCTGTTTTACTCTACAACGTTTTTCATACTTTTGTGCACCGCAATAAGTTCACATATTTGTCTGTTCTCCTCCAGGAAGAATAAGCCTTGCAAGGACCGTAACAAGCAGTACATTGGAAAAACAGGCAGGAAACTAGCCACCTGGATACATGAACAACAACTAGCCAGAAAAAAAAGACATGACCCAATATCAATAGCATCCTTACATACAGATGAGGAAGTACACTATTTCGACTGAGTCTGCACATCCATCTAGGACCAGCCAAACAGAGACACGCACGGTAATTCCTAGAAGCATAGCATTCCAACCTGAACTCTATCAACAAACACATCGATTTTGATTCCATCTAACACTCTCTGAGAAAAAGACCCGGACATAAAATCACCAATACTGGAAATTACATCACGGACTCAAGGAAACATAAACACATAAATAGCAAGTGGGACATAACAGCAGCACTTCACCAGAGGCTCACGGATAATGTTCCCTAGTATAGTGATGAACCATCTGAAAATGAACTCTTCAGCTGAGCGAGCAAACTGACATCCAGAAGAAGCACAATTTCTCTCATCATCCCTTTAATAATATCTTTTATTTCAGTTACCTTTCCGATTATTTTAAGGTTACTTGTATTCTTCTGCAAAGTAATGTGGTGTCTGTCTGTCTCTCTCTCTCTCTCTCTCTCTCTCTCTCTCTCTGTGTGTGGGTGTGTGTGTGTGTGTGTGAGAGAGAGAGAGAGAGAGAGAAAGGGAGAGAGAGAGAGAGAGAGAGAGAGAGAGAGAGAAAGACAGAACAATCCTCTGTAATCTCTGGATTACTCCCCGTGCCATGTGGAAAAGAGAGAAGGAGGAGTAAGACAGTATAGCTTAACATGTTGTTAAAAAGCTAGTTCAGGCGTGAGGGTTTCAGAGTGTGGGAACATTGGGATCTCTTCCAGGAGAGGTGGCGATCTGTACAAAAAAGACAGGTTGCATCTTAACTGGACGACCAGCAACATCCTTGTGGGGAGGTTTTCTAGTGCAAGTCAGATGGATTTGTATAAACCAGGAGAGTGAGAACCAAAGCAGAAAATCAGGATCTAAGTAGAAGGTCGACGTGAATAGGACATCAGGCACGGCCAATCTAATGACCATGCCGGGAGAGGGAATCAAATCAGTCCAAAATGTGAGTTGGCAGTTGGAATAAATTATCAAGATGAGGCGCAGGTTTTTCAGAGATTAACAAATAAGGATGGAAAGTGTGGGGTGTGAGGGAATGAGGTGTGTGAGATCAGGGAGACAGTGCAGAAGAAAATGTTAAAGGGAAAAGAGGTTGGGGTGGGGAATTCTGTGATTAACAACTGGCAGCAAAATATAGGAAAACTTGCTGTTTGCCAAAGTGAATACCTGGGAAAGAATTTATTATGCTTCAGAAAAATAACACCCTTCTTGCTAGAGGTCTGCATTATAATGGAGGAAAAGCTGTGTTCATATTATGGCTGTAGCTATAATAATGCTGGCAAACAGCTAGAACAATATCAGTGCTGTTGTTGGACAATGCTTACATTCAGCATATAAGTTACCCTGGACGTTCCCAGAGATGGCTGGGCTGCCTTTGGTTGAGTAAGTGCAGAAGCTGCATGAGGTGACGCTGGTTTGTAATATAGATACTTACTGAGTACAGTCAAAGGAACAAAGCAGCAACTGCCATTGCTTATTGTTTCAGAATATATCAGAGTGTTTATGGCTGCCACTGCAAATAAATCATGCAATGAAAAACAGGCCTAACACGTCTGTGCCAGCAAGGGCATATCCAAAGGCTTTTTAAACGTTTGTGAAGTTACCTGCCTCAACCACCCTCCTAGACAACGCATTCCAGATCCATAGCACTATCTCAGTTCGAAACACATTCCACAAATCCTCTCTCAATCCCCTGCCTTTCACTTTAAAAGTGTGTCCCTTCGTTTTTGATCCTTTGACGAAGGGAAATAGCTGCTGTCTGTTCATCCTCTCCATACCCCTTACGATCTTGTACACCTGTAACATATTCCCTCTCCAGATGTTATTAAGAGGGTAATTTGACAATTCCAGTCTCTTGCTTTTCCTATTTTGGCGAATTTATCAGTGATGTAGTTAACACATTTTATGAGGGAGCCACAAATAACATTTTCAACACAGAGTTTAATTCGCCTTTTACGCTCTGCCCCTCTGCATGTTTTGGTTATAAACATTGTAAATAATTTAGGATAAACTAGGGTTTGGCATCTTGCGGTGGAACATTAGCATTTTGTGTGGCACTGTTCTTTGCAACATTCCCTGCAATAGGTAGGGCTAAAGATTTTTTTCGTCTGTAGGACGGACATGCACTCATTCATTGTTTCTTTAAATCAGCGAGTGTGATGAGGATAAATGTTCAATTAAATTTTATGTTTTGGGCAAACTGCAGAAGATCAAATCATATTCTCATGTCCACCTTGAATTGAAAGGAAATACATACTGTAAACAAAATCTAAAATATTGAAACATCACAGGAGGGGAGAGAAAAAAAGTTGTCTGCACTTGATGGAGATATATAAATATATAGTACATGTACAACCTGAACAAAAACCAAGTGATCGAAGAGAAAGTACAAGAAATCCTTTCTTAATTTTGAATGGAATCCAAATCCCGATTTTCTTGTACAGTGATGTTTTCTCATCCAATCTCACTTCCCCAAAAGCAAGCTTTTCCCTGTCACTAAAACTTCATCTGCCTTTCTTCCTTCTCCGTCCTACTTTTTTTCTTACACTCCTATTTCCCTTGCATTACCCCTCCTGCTGCTACATACTCTTCCACTGATGATCTCCTTCACACTCTTCTTCTGCCACTCCCACTCTAAGTTACACCAATTCCCCAGTTACTCCCACTATCTCTGGCCATTCAAATCCCTTTTTTGCTTTCCAACTGGGATGGTGGGAGCCGCTGGCTTATGTGCTGCTAATGATCATCCGTGAATGATGAGATTGATCTGATCACTGTCCAATAAGAACAGACAATAGTGTGTTTCTGTCACTGTCTGATGCACCGTGAACAGGCTAGTTTTGTTCCCCATGGTACAGAGTGGAGTGTTTTTTCTGTCTCTCTGTCACAGCACTTAACCAAACAGCCTCATCACAAATAGGACAAACCTCTCCTCACAGTCAGAAATCTATGCATTAGTTTAAACTTAAACATTGTTAGTCGAGTGAGCACACTGTTCCAACAGGCCGTGTACTGCCCTTTTGTTCATTATTCATTTAACAGATCTTCCAATGTCTGTTGAAATGAGATCAGGGTAACTTGCGTTGCATTAAAGTAATATTTGACTCATGTGACATCAAAGATCCTGAGTAAACTGTGGTGAATGGGAATCGCAAGAAATACTGCGCTGGTAATTTCCTCACTGAACAATGACGCTTTCCCCAGAGCTATTGGGAATGACAAATAGACTCTGCCCTTGCTAGTGCCTACCAAAATCGTGTATAAATCTTTCTTGTTAATAACATCAAGAATATTATATTTTCACAGTTTGGCCTTAAGTCTCCGAAAAGTAAGACCTTGCTGCTTGAGTGTCACTCCATTGAACTCAGGATGTTACAGTAAGATTACCTTCCCAATTATTTTCAATCAGTTACTTTCTGAGGTCTGATCGTGCGATATCAACGTTTTCTCTGTCCAGCAGAATCGCATTATATTGTCTCAAAGCTGCACCACTCCACAATTTTAATTTATTCACCGGCTCATTCGTCGTGCTAAACAGACGTACTGGGCACACAATTTGCAACAAGGTAGAGATGCCCTTGACCCTCTGGAACCTTGCTCCCATCCCATACCTGCCCTCTGACTCCATGCCCTCCCCAACCCCACCTCCTGTCGTTTGTTCACTATCCCTCCTGAACTTCCACTCTCTGATGCTGAATGTTCTGTACTCAGCAAATATCTGAACATTACCTCATTGTAACCCCAATTTAATGAACTTTAGGCATGACATTAAGGTGAGTTCTTCCGCTGTCTTCGCCTCAGTGCCCATTTCTTTCTGCAAGATTCCTCTCCCTGTCCCATATACCCCGTTACCCAGCTGCAACATTCTCTCCACCTGGACCCCTGCCTCTGGCCTTTACCTGAACTAAATCGGTTCAGTGAGAAATCTCAACATGACATTGGTTGTCTTAATGTCTCTGAACTCCTCTCACCAAATCCATACTATCCCAGTCCGAACAGCCTACACTCCATGTACTTCGATCCAACACTGACTGTGTTTTTCAGCCTGTGCCGACAAGGGTGGTGCTGCTATAGTCTGGTGGACTGACCTCGACATTGCAGAAGTTGAACGCCTACTCTCAGGTACCTCCTCTTATCTCCCCATGGCCCTACCATGGCACGTCAGGCCATTGTATCAACTACGATAACTGACCACATTTCATCTGGAGATCAGACCCATTGCTTCAGCCTGCGCCTGCCACACAGATGAAGTGCCTGGATGCACACGTGTGCCCCACTTATGCGTGTTTCTTCTTGGTGTACGTCGTCCATTCCCTGTTCCAGTTCTATTCCAGCAACCATCCACAACTCTTTTTCCGATACGTAGATGATATCATCGCTGCTACTTCTCTCTCTAGTCCGGAATTGGAAAAGTTAATCGATTTCGTTTGGAATTGGAACCCTCCATCACTTTCACCTGGTCTATCTCTGACTCCTTCCTTCCTTTCCTCAACATCTCTCCTTCCATTTCTGGGGATAAACAGGCCACTGATATCCAGTATTAATCCACCGACTCCCACAGCTTCCTGGAGTATACGTCCTCACACCTGGTTTCCTGCATAGACTCAATTCCATTCCCCCAATTCCTCCGTCTCCACTGCATTGCTTCTGATGATACTAAATTCAACAAGGAAGCCTTTCAAATGTCCACCTTGTTCCTCAATCCAGGGATTCCACATCACTGTTGTCAACAGGGTCTTCAACCGAGTCTGACCCATCTCCTGCGCTTCTAGACTCCCCCTCCCCTTCACTCTCGCAACAGAGTTTCCATTGTCCTTTAGAACTATCCCAGCAGCATTCACATGCAGAAGATCATCAGCCGACATCCCCCCCGCCTCCAGCGAGATGCCCCCACCTGCACATATTCACCTCTCCTCCATTGTCCACCTTCTAGAGGGATCATTCACTCCAGGGCACACTGGTCTAATCTTTATTCACTTCCACTCCAGGTCCACTTCACACTCCCTGCCGTGGGTGTGACACTTTCCCATTTACCTCCCTCCTCCTCAGTATCCAAGGGCCCAAGTATACCGTCCAACATTTCCCACAATCCAGCCTACTACATGCGCTGCTCACAATGTGGTGTCCTCTACATTGGGGAACTGAAGGGTAGACTGGGTGACTGCTTCACAGAACATCCGTGTTGTATCTCTGCAAAAGACCCTCAGCTTTCAGTTGCCTGCCAGTTTATCAGCCCGTCCTGTTCCCTGACCAATATCTCTGTGTCAGGCTTGCTGCAGTGTTCCAGGCAAGTTCATCGCAAGCTGGAAGAACAACATCTCATTTTCCATATGCAGACCCTGCAGCTCTTTCGACTCAAAATCATGTTCAATAATTTTCGGTCCTGAACTCCCCAATATCCTCGCGCCCTATCCATACACCAGGCCTAGTTCTCACGTAACCTTTCATTACTCACACCCTATTGTTAGCTACTAACAGTATCCATTAAGAGCTATCCAGTCTCTTCTGCAAATAAACCAACATTTTCGGTTTTACCATCTGAGGAAGGGGAACTGGACTTAAAACGTTAACTCTGATTTCTCTGCACAGATGCTGCCAGATCTGCTGAGCATTTGCAGCAACTTCAATTTTGTTTCAACATTTTCATGGCAAGTTCTCACAACATGAAATTTCCTTAGTTGGTAGGATTAGGGAAAACGCAAAGGCTTTCTATAGGTATGTCAGGAATAAAAGAATGACTAGGGTAGGAATAGGTCCAGTCAAGGATAGTAGTGGGAAGTTGCGTGTGGAGGCTGAAGAGATTGGGGAGACACTGAATGAATACTTTTCGTCAGTATTCAATCAGGAACAGGACAATGTTGTCAATGTGAGTACTGAGTCGCAATTAAGTAGAATGGATGGCTTTGAGGTATGTAGAGAAGAGGTGTTGGAAATTCTGGAAAGGGTGAAAATAGAAAAGTCCCCTGGGTCTGATGGCATTTATCCTAGGATTCTCTGAGAAGCAAGGGAGGAGATTGCAGAGCCATTGGCCTTAATTTTTATGTCCTCGTTGTCTACAGGAGTAGTGCCAGAAGATTGGAGGCTAACAAATGTGGTTCCCTTGTTCAAGAAGGGGAGTAGGGATAACCCTAATAACTATAGGCCGGTGAGTCTCACTTCTGTTGTGGGCAAAATCATGGAGAGAATTGTAAGGGATAGGATTTATGAACATCTGGAGAGGAATA
>NC_057717.1:12593278-12614204 GCF_004010195.1 Chiloscyllium plagiosum
CGGGCATTGGATAGGCATATGGAGGATAGTGGGCTAGTGTAGGTTAGGTGGGCTTGGATCGGCGCAACATCGAGGGCCGAAGGGCCTGTACTGCGCTGTATTCTTCTATGTTCTATGTTCTATAATTCAATATGTCATCGATATTTAGAGCCCTGTCAAACATTGGAACTTCGTTTATTCTCATTTAAAATCCACAACAAATTACTCAAGATTCAACTGAGATACAACACTTTTCCACAGTTCAGAAAAAAGAAAGAAATCAAAAGAGCTGGACCGAAACTCAGTTGATCTGGCAACGTCTGAGCAAAGATGCAAAAATTATCCTTTGGTTCTAATATGACTTTTCAGGACAGTGTCACATCATATTACATATGTTAATTCTGTTGCTCTCTGCAGATACTTCCTCATCTTTTTCGTTTCTACAGAGTTTTCTGTTTGTATGTCATGTTTCCATTATCTCTACATTTCATGTTTCTTGTCAGGTCTACATGCTGAACTTGGTAATATTTGGACAATGTGGTCATTTCATGATCCTATTACAGTTGGTGCGTCTGTGACACCTGAATTATGACCGAAATTTGTTTCTTCTTTAAGATGCAACGTAAAATAAGTCTGAATATCCTGTAAATCTCAGGAAATCATTTTGGTCGAAAATACATTTTAGAGGCAGCTGAACTTCATGAAATAATAGGAATAATATGTTGATGATGGAACACTCTATGCCCTCCTTTGAACAAGCTTGTTTCTCCATCTCCAAAAGCTTTCAATGCATAACATAGAATTATTACAGCAAAGGTGGTGAAAACTCAGCCCATTGTCTCTGCCAGCTTGAAATGAGCGAAATCTCTACTATAATTCTCCGGTATTGCCCCCATAGCCCGGAACCTTTTCTTATTAGTATCTGCTTTTAATTGTAAGCTTCCTGCCAGATATGAACAATATGATCAATCTCAAACAAAAACAGACGTTGGAGGGAAAGCTCAGCAAGTCTGGCTGTATCTGTGAAGAGAAATCAATGTTAATGCTTCAGGTGCAGTGACCCTACTCAATCTGTATTTCCAATGATTAAATAGTGTGCATATAAAATATGCACTTTATCACATTTACTATTATCCTGTTCAGCTCACCTTGTCATTCAGCATTGCATCTCCCAAACGTTGGCAGTTTCCTTGTTGTGCATTATATTTAATTCTACCTGTCAGAAAGAACGATGATGACCAGGGAATATCATTGTACTCCCCATGCAGTCTCCCCAGCCGCTGATTCCATTCCGCCCTATCTTCTAGCCAATGTTATATCCATTCGTACCTGACTCATTATTCATAAGTCTTATTGAATAAGTTCCTTGTACTTATCAATTCTGGTTTTCGACTGAGGGTAAAAAGCGTTAAAATTATTGATTGATAGCAAATAAAACTGCATTAAGATGTCTGCCAATTTGTATAAATTAATTACTGAAGCATATTCTCGATGGAAGTTCCAAAGTTGCCTTATTAGAGCAGGGAGAGGAACATTCAGAGACGTCCACAGTTGCTGTCTGTGTTCAGGGCAACTGTGCCCAGGGACAGTCTGTTAGGTGGCGTTTGTTCCCATGGAGGATATATCAGCACAGTTACAACATCCTGATTGTGTTTCCTTATTTTGGAGGGGCGGAGATTCGAGGAAAGATGGTTACAGCATTACAAACGTACAACAGAGCTGAGTCATCTAGCCTGCGATAAGAAAACACCATCATTCTCCCTCACAATGACTTCACGAGAGCAATTGGTGATGGGAGATGTGACCAATAGCCAGCGATGTCAGCATCCAGTCCAGTTCAGTTATATTGTGAACTGAATGTGCTGTATTGAAAGCTAAAACTGTTTGCTCAGTGACTGTGATTGATGTCAGTCTCGGTGCATTGGAACTGTGTCACTGGAGGGTTTCCCTCTCCTATTGCTGAAGGGCTTCACTCAGAGCGCTATCCCAGTGTAGGAGCAGATGCATCAGCTCCAACAGTAACAATTATCAGCAGCTGCACTGACGTGGAGAGGACAGATCTGAATCTGAGAATAATGGATTTGATAATTACGCCAATGGAGAGGAGGCTTTCCTTGGGTCTTTTCAACGTTTCCCTCTGTTGGGAATTTCGACCATACCGGATATTAGCAGTGTTGACTATCATTTTGAGCGAGGTGGAGGGTGTGTTGATAACCTATTCTCAGTATTGTTGGTTTTCACTACCTCTGTCCGTTCATTAATCCCAGAAGCAATATTGAACTTCTTTGCAATTTCTGTTCTAAATATTTGTCAAAGAAAGAAACTTTGATCTTCAATTCCGATTGCAGTCTCCATTCATCTGAATTGCAGACCACTCCCTTTCAAACCTCTGCGAACAAAACTGCACAACCTCGAGATCCCTTTTTGCCCTGAACTGAATTATGTCTCGTGTTCTATCTGTTACCAACCCTCACCACGACCAGCTCATCTTTGCGTTAGTGCTGTGGCTGAACAAACAATTGTCTGCACGTTGGTACATTTCAGACTTTATGTTTCAAGCTCTCTTCTGGCAACATTTCCAGTTACAAGTATTTCAATCACAAAATTATTCTTGTCTAGGACGTTACTTCATGATTAGAACAATGTATCAGAGTAGGAATGTCGCTAGATGCAATTCAGGAGCAAAGCTTATTAAGCGAAAAACATTATTTCAAGCGATTTGTTTCAAGTCCTACAACAGCTGATGGCAGAACTTAAATAAAAATGCTAAGAATTCGAATAAAAGTGAATTTCACGATAAACAATCATAAAAACACATTTTGTCTGAAAATCTTCCTTTTTCACTGATGACCTTCGGTAAAGAAATCTAATGTTACTTCCCGGTCTGGGTTTAGTGCGACGTCAGACCGATATCAATTTGCTTGGTTTTATATTGGCTCGTGGAATGGCCTCACAGTCAGGGCAATTAGTGATGAGTAACAAATGGTGCCCTTGGCAGAGTTGCCAACTTCCCATGGAAAAACAAATTTGAAGGTTAAACCAAATTTTAAAAAATGCTAATGATCTGAAATTGCATAAGAAATGCAAAAAGAAAAGAACAGAAAATGCTGGGGAGCTTTTCTGAACTGAAAGCAGTAGGAAAATAGTGTGAATAATGCTGGGAACATGGAAGTCTGTTTTGAAGGGGAGTATGAGTGAGTTAAATCGATAGAGAAAGAGAGTGATGGAGGAAAAAGAGCAAACAAAGGGAATGATGATCCGCTGGGATGGAAATAAAATGTGAGATTCACCTCATTTATTTTTAACGTTTCCCATCTTCCTGAATATCATGCCCATGTCGGTACATGTATATCCCCCGCTTTTCAAAAATTCGCTTTTTGCCACTTCCCTTACCGAAAAACCTCCATTACGTCCTGTTTTCACTAACCAAAATAATTCCGAAGAGGGTTTTTACTTTTGCCATGAAAGGTGAATTTTTCCCACATAAATTAATGCTACTTCGCTTTATGCCATATCATCATATGAAAGGTTTTATAGGAACACTCAACTGTCAGATACTGAGGGAAACCTGTATATATTTAAGATCATGTTTAAAGCGATTTGATCCCTCCTGACTATCTTGCCTGAGTGTCGTCATCTTCTTATATTTATTAATGGGATATAGGTATCGCTGGCTGGGCCAGCATTAATTCACTTTTCTGATTGCACTGAAGACCTTGAGCATCACAGAGCACTTAGACAGAGTGAGGCATACAAGGTGACAGCTGCACAGGAGGTGTGCAAAGCAAGATCGACTTGATGTGAAAAATTAGAGATTTCAACTCGTCAGTCTAATTACGGTGGGGAAGAAGGTGTTCTTGAGCATCCTGGTCCATGTTTTCAAGCCTCTGTATCTCCTCCCTTTTGGAAGAGGTTGTAGAAGACCATTACCGGTTTTGGAGAGATATTTGATGTTGCCAGCCTTTCGCTGACAATGAGAAGGATAAATGGATGGAAGATTATCTTCCATGATAGTCTGGGCTTGCCCACAACCGTCTGTAGTTTCTTATTGTTCTGGCAGAGCAGTTACGTCACACTATTATGCACGTGAATATAAAGCCTTCAATTGCCAGAATGCCGAGCATAGGGAGAAGGCAGTTCCAAAATATTTCGATGTAACAATTGGCTGTTAAATGGATATACAAGTTCTGGTTGCTGTTTTGACAACCATTGGAATTTAACAAATACATTTAAATTATGTCCAAGATACTAAAACACAATTGAGTTTATTGTATTGCCAATATCCAACCAAAGAGCCATAACATGCTTCAAAAGAACAGAGAAGCCATCACCATCACAACGAGGTAGAAAGGACAGACACGTATAAGGAGAGAGAGAACACAGCGAGGGAAACAGAAGGACGGTCAGTTAAATAGAGAAACGAAATAAAACAAGAAACAATCACATGGACAGGGAGAAGGGGAGATAGTAAGTTCAGGGAAAGAAACAGAAGACAGAGAAAAGGAAAACACAGGGAAACAGATAGTGTGAGAGAAATAGTGAGATACAAAGCACACAGAGAGCTGGGAATGGGGTAACAGTGATCTGTGGATGGGGAATGGGAGATGCGGGGGGTGAGTGCCGGAGAAAGCTCAGAGTGGGCACTGGAGGGGGGAGGTGAGAATTTACTTCGACATGTACCAAGATGTACAGGCAAATCATATTAAGCAAGGATATACAGAACAATGGCTGTAAAACATGTCTAAGAGGCATGCAGGTTATGCTGCACAGGGCGTGCGCGGGCGAGATCAACATGAACAAGATCAGCATTATCTGAGATTGGAGAGTACATTCATCAGTCTAATGACAGTCAGGAAGAAGCTGCTGATGAACCAGCTGCTCTGTCTTTTCAAGGTTCTGTATCTTTCAGCCTGATCGAGGAGGTTGGAGGAGATCATTACTGGGGCGTGATGGGTCTTTGCTAATCTTTGAACCAAGAGCATTCCAGCACAGAAACAGGCCATTCGGTGATCCAAGCCTGCGCCAATCCAAATCCTCTATCTAAACCTGTCGCCTATTTTCTAATGATCTGTATCCCTTACTCCCTGCCCATTCATGTATCTTTCCAGAAACATCTTAACTGAATCCACTGGTCGCAGTTCTCCATTTTGTGAAACTCCTTCCCCCTACTACTCCTTGCTTCCTGTTGCCCAGCCAGTTCTTTATCCACGTAGCCAGCGCACCATGTGAGTTCACTTTCGCCATAACCCAACCATGGGGAAACATACCAAACGCCTTCCTGAAGTCCATGTGCATGACATCTACAGTCTCTTCGTCATCAATTAACTTTGTCACTTTCTCAAAGAATTCTATTGAGTTGGTAAGACATGACCTTCCCTGCACAAAATCATGTTACCTATCACTGATAAGACTATTTTCATCCGAATGAGATTAGATCTTAACCCTCAGTATCTTCTCTAGTAGGTTCCCTACTCCCGGCATCAGTCTCACCGGTCTATAGTTGACTGGATTATACCTACTCCCTTTCTTAAACAAGGGGATTAACAATTCTCCAGTCTTCCGGGACCTCCGCCGTGTTCAAGGATGTTACAAAGATATCTGTTAATGCCCCAGCTATTTCCTCTCTCCCTTCCCTCAGTAATCTGGGGTAGATGTTGGCAGTCTTTCTGCGGCAACGAGCCATGTAAATGGAATCAATGGTTGGGATGTTAGAGTCGGTGTTGGTCAGAGCTGTGCACCCAACCTTCTCATGGACCTACGTAGAGCAGTTGCCATACCAGGCTGTTATGCACCTGGACAGTACGCTCTCAATGGTGCATGCTGAATGTCCTCAACAACCTGTGGAAGGAGAGGCATTGTTGAATCTACCAGACCGTCGGACCTATGTGAGAAGTTCAGGACAGGTTGCCAGTTATCATCACTCCGAGAGACTTGATGCTCTGCACTCCGTCAAGCGGTTGATGTAGATGGGGTGTGTTCCCCTCCTTTCTTACTGAAGTCAGTGATCAGTCCTTTACGTTTGCCGGATTAGAGAGAGACGTCATTATCAATACACCATGCAACCAAGCTCTCTATCCCCTTTCTCCATTCTGGCATGTAGCTGGCGTTGTTTGGAATTTGCAAACTCAGCCGTGGCTGTACAAGGATTACGTAGGGGGCTGAGGACGCAACGGTGGGTGTAAAGGGGGCACATTAGGGGGCTGAGGAATCAACTGTGGGTGTACAGGGTGTACAGTAAGGGGCTGAGGGCACAGCCGTGATTGTACAGGGAGGGCAGTGAGGCGGGGTGAGGATACAGCCGTGAGTGGACCTGGAGTACAGTAGTGGGCTGAGGGCACAGACCTGGGTGTGCATGAAGGACAGTGGGGGGGCTGTGGACACAGCTGTGGGTGTATAGGGAGTACAGTAAGGGGCGGAGAGCACATCTGTGGGTGTACAGGGAGTACAGTAAGGGACTGAGGGCACATCCGTTGGTGCATATGGAGGACAGTGAGGTGCTGAGGGTACAACCGTGGGTGTCCAGGGAGTATTGTCGGGTGTTGAGAACACATCCTTCACCAGCCTGAGTGTTGACTGTTATTGTGAAGGAATTGATTTTACCGATCTTCCTGACTGTGGTCTTTGTGTCAGAAACCTTTGGATCCAGTTGCAGAGGGTTGACTGAGACTCAGGTCGCAGAGTTTTGTGATTAGTCTGTAAGTGATGATGATTTTGATGGTGGAGCTTTAGTCAGTGAGAAGGAGTCTGGTCTCGGTGTCCTGTTGTTCAGATGCTCCAGGGATGCGAGCAGGGCTCGGATATAGCATCCATTGTGAAACCACTTCTTCAGTCAACAAATTATAGGGCAGCAGGTCAGGCTGGGAGACTGGAGATGGTGTCGGCCATAACCAGCCTCTCACAGCACTTCATGATTATTGGGGTCGGAGCCACTGAGTGGTAATCTATAAGGGCACGTTCCATGTGCTTTCTCACCTTACGAGGATGATAATGACCTTCTTGAATCAGGTTGGGACTTCGGCTTCAGGAGGGAGAGCCTGAAGTTGTATGTGAATACCACTGCTAGTTGGTACAAACAGGATCTGAGTGCTCAGCCGGGAACACGCTCCAGGCCCATCACTTTCTTTGATTTGACTCACTGAAAGACTGACCATGCCTGCAGCGGTGACAACAGACACAGGTACATCTGGGGCTTTCGCGGCTGGTGTCAGCCTTCAGTGACAGTCACACAGTAATTTATGATCGACATCCCCTCCCCACAACTCCCTCTGTCGTCTTCAACACACAATGACATTGGTTGGTGTGAGCACCACGCAGTCAGCATTGAGACAGATTGCCATTAATAAACTGGGATCCTGCGCCATCAAGTTCTGTGTCACCATAATGCGGTAACTTCATAATAAATTGGTGGGCACGGTATCATTGCCAGTGGTGCAAGGAGTGAAGACTTTGCAGGTGTAATTCGAGTCATGCCACTGCTTAGACCTAAATGGGGTCAAGCATCTTGAGCGTTGTGCCTTTTCAATGGTGGACAGTCATTAAGTCGTCAGAAAGTGCAATTTATACGAACCATCTGACCTGACGGCAGTTTTACTAGGTTTACAGATGATACAATGATGATTGGATGGTCAGGTGGTATTGAGGAAGTGGGGAGACTGTAGAAAGACTCGGACAGTTTAGGACACTGTGAAAACACATGGCTGATGGAACACAATATGGGAACATGTGAGATTATGCACTTCAGTAGGCGGAATACAGGAAGACACTATGTTCTAAAAGGCTTCATGAAATCTGAAGCACAAAAGAAGTTTGGAGTACTCGTCCTCTCTTATGGTTGATGTGCAGGTTCAATTGAAGTTAGGAAAGAAAAATGCAATGTTAACATTCATTTCAAGCGAGTGAGAATGCAAAAGCGGAGACATACTGCAGAGAATATAATGGGCTATGGTTAGACAGCATTTGGATTATTGTGAGCGTTCTGGGCAAGGATCTACGGATGTTGGACATGATCTATCCTGGGAATGATGGGTTGTCATATGAGCGACAGTTGAGGGCTCTATGTCTGTAATCAATGGAATTTAGAAGAATGGGTGGGGCGCATCTGATTGAAACTGACCGATTAGTACAACCATTGATACAGTTAGAGTAGAGAAAATAGTTCCACTAGTCTTAGAGACTATGACAAAATGGCACAGTTTCGGAGTGAATAGATAGGCTGAATGGTCTAAATATATTGCTATATCTAATGCACTTATAGTCGTACAGTCTATTATTCAGAGCAGAGTTGAAAGTCTCAGACCTGTTCTTGTAACCCTTGTATCTGTACTTTGATTTGACTTTACATTGTGGTCAATGGTAACCCCTGTAATATTGACGGTGGGAGAATTTAGTGCCAGCCATTAGTGCAGTAATATGTTGAATATGAGCTGCTATCTGTGAGTGTCATCTGGCGGGAGTACATTGTCTCGACGATGATTGTTATTTTCGGACTGGTGTCTTTGAAGGATCGATCCTGCTACGCTAACAAAACAGGTGCAATTTATCACAGTGCTCAGCAACAATAAGTCATGGAACACTGAACACTTTTCTAATAACAGGAAAGTCTAACATGTTCATAATCAGAAACACTACTTTCCTGTTCAGGTTCAAATCAGACAACCTGTCCCATCAAGGCTCTCAATTTGGAACATTTAACTTTTTTTCGCATATGAGAATCGCTGGATGGGCTCACCATTTCTTGTCCGTCCAGTTGCCCCCTTGAGAAAGTGGTGCTGAGTTGCCTTCGTGTACCGTTGCAGTCCACCTGCTGTGCGTTGACCAACAATGCTCTGATGTAGGGAATTCCAGGGTTTTGACCCAGTAACAGTGAAAGAATTGTGTCATATTTCCTACTCAGGATGTTGACTGGTTTGGAGGGGAGTTTGAAGGTGGTGGTGTTCGCAAAAGCCTGCTGCCTTTGTCATTCTAGATGGAAGTGCTCGTAGGATTGGAAGGTGCTGTCTCAGGATCTTTCAAGAATTTCTGTAGTGCATCTTGCCGATAGTACACACTGCTGCTACTGAAAGTTGGTGGTGAAGGGAGTGAGTGTTTGTGGATGTGATGCCAATCAAATGGGCTGCTTTGACCTGGATGGTGTCAAGCTTCTTTAGTGTCGTTGTGGCTGCAGTCATTCAGGCAGTTGGGATTATTCCATCTCAGTCCTGACTTGTGTCTTGTAGATGCTTTGGGAAGACAAGAGTTTAGTTACTCACGCACTATTCCTAGCCTCTGATCGACTCTTATATTTATGTGGCGAGTCCAGTTGAATTGCTGGTCAATGGTAACCCCAAGTGTATTGATGGCGGGAGCGGGTGGGATGTGGGGTGGGTGGTAGGGAATTTAGAGACAATGATGCTACTGAATACCAAGTGTTTCCATTGTTTCTTACTGGTGATGGTCATTGTCTGGCATTTGTGTGATGCAAATGATACTTGCCACTTGTCAGTCCAAGGCTGGAGATTGTCCAGATCTTGTTGCCTTTAGGCATGGACTGCTTCAGTATCTGAGCATTTGCGAATGGAGCTGAACATTGTGCAGTCATCGTCGAATATCCCCATTCTGACCTTAAGATGGGGAGAAGGTCATTGATGGAGCCATGAAGATGTTTGGACCTCGGTTTCATCCAGAGGGCCTCTGAAGATGTTACGTAGTATGGTGATGAAACGTCTGTAAATGAACATTACAGTTCCTGGAGCAAACCGACATCCACATTAACCAGAGGGACTACTGCAGTGATGTTCTGGAACTGAGATGACTGACCTCCAACAAAAATCACCATTTTCCTATCTGTAAGGTATGACTCCAATAATGGACTGCTTGCCCGTGATACCCTTTTTGCTGGGGTTCCTTGATGCCACATTTGATAGAATGCAGCCTTGATGTCCCAAGGGCTGGAATTCTTCCCTTTTTCTATGTTTGAACCAAGGCTGTGATTCAGTCAGGAGCTGTGGGTCTCTGGCAAAACCCAAACGGGGCGTCACTGAGCAGGTTATTGCTGAGCAGTTGCTGCTTGATAACGCTATTGATGACAACTTCCATCACTTTATGATGATGGAGAATACACTGATGAGGCAGTATTTGGCCGGGTTTAATTTATCCTGCGTTTTATGTACAGAACGTACTTGAGCAGCTTTTCCCGTTGTCGGTTTGTAACCGTACTGGAACAGCTTGTGTAGGGAAGCGGGAAATACTGGAGTACAAGTCTTCAAGACTATTGCAGGCATGTTATCAGGGGTTACAGCCTTTGCAGTATCCAGTAACTTCAACCGTCTATTGATATCAGTTAATCGAATTTGCTGAAGACTGCTATCTGTAATGAAGGGGTCCACGGGAGGAGGCTGAAATGGATCATTCACTCTAAACTTCTGACTGAAGATTTCTGTGAAAGCTTCAAATTTATCTTTTGCACTGATGTGCTCGGCTCTTCTATCATTGAGGTTGGGGATATTTGTGGAGACTCCTACTCCGGTGAGTTATTTGATCGTCCACCAGCATCCATGATCAGATTAGGAGGACTGCAGAGCTTAAATCTGATGCATTGGTTGTGGGATAGCTCAGTTCTGTCTGTCCCTTGCTGTTTATGTTATTTGGCACGCAAGTATTTCTGTTTGGAAGCTTCAGCAGGTTAATATTTATCTTTATATATTCCTGGTTCTGCTCCTGGCATGCCCTCCTGCACTCTCCATTGAACCAGATTTGATCCTGTGCCTTGATGGTAATGGTTGAGTGGGAGATATGATGGGTCGTGACATTACAGTTTGTGCTGGAGTACAATGCTGCTGCTGTTGATGATCCACAGTGTCTTATGGACGCTCAGTTTTGAGTTGCTAGATCTCTTCGTGCCATTTACCATGGTGATCGTGCCACACAACACAATAGAGTTTATTCTGAACGTGACCGCGGACCTTTTACCAATACTGTCATGGACAGATACATCTACAGTTGGTACATTGGTAAGGATGAGTTCATGTATGATATGTTTTTTCCCTCTTGTTCTTTCCCTCACCACCTGCTGCAGACCCAATCTAGTAGTTATGTTCTTTAGGACCCGACCAGCGTGATCAGTAGTATGGGGTCAAACCATTCTTGATGGTCGACTTTGAAATCTCCCAGCCAGAATACACTTTGTACCCTTTCCACAGTCAGTGCTTTCTTCAAGTGTTGTTTAACATGGAGGTGCACTGATTCAGATGAGGAATGATGTTAAGTGGTAATCAGTAAGAGAATTCTTTGACCATGTTTAATCTGAAGCCATGGGACTTCATTAGGTCTGGAGTCAATTCAGGGGACTCCCAGAGCAACTATGTACCGACTCTATCTCTATCTCCCCCCCCACCCCTCCTCCGCTGGATCGGTCCTGCGTTTGTGGCAGGACATGTCCAGGGAAAGTGATTGTGGTGGCTGGGTTATTTTTGTGATTCCGTGAGTATGACTATGTCAGGATGTTGATTGACTAGTCTGTAAGGTAGTTGTCCCAATTTTGGCACTACCCCTTAGATGATAGTAAGGAAGACTTTGAAGGTTCTACAGTGACGTGTCTTATGTTAACTTTTCCAGTGCACAGTTTGATGCCAGGTGGTCCAGCCAGTTTCATTTCTTTGAAACTTTGTAACGATTGGTACAGCTGAATGACTCACTAGACCATTTCACGAGGCGATTGAGTCAATGACATTGCTTTGGGTCTGGAGTTGCATGTCAGCCAAACCAGGAGAGGATGGAAAATTCCTTCATTAAAGGATATTAGTGATCCAGATGGATTTTTCTGAAAATCGGCAATGATTTTATTCTCATAGGTAGATTCTTAATTCCAGGGATATTTTAAAAGTATTGAATTGAATTGCCACCATCTGCAGTGGCGGGTTTCGAACCTGGGTCCAAAGAACAGGAGCTGACTGTCTGGATTGATAATCTATTGGTAATACCATGAGGCCTACTTGGAACCACATGTTGTACTCAACTGCCATTTCTTGTGTTGCCCTGTTTTTCATTCATTGCTAATGTTATTCTGGAATCTCATACATCATTAAATCCAGATTGAAATACACAGTCATGAACGTCGTCTCGACTGCTTGAATTTCATTCAATCTGTTTCGTTTGAACAGATATTTCAAGGCAGCTGCACATCAGAAAAGATCAGGAAGTAATAATGGCTGACTGTGCACTGTAAGTGTCACCGGACCAGCGTGTCTGTCAAGGCACCGAACGTATTTATTGTGGGTCAGAGAACCTCAGAATTATTAGAACACAGATGGAGGCCATTCAGCCCATCGAGGAGTCTCACGCTCTCCAACTGCACAAACGGAGATAGAGAAGGTGTGTGGATATAGATTGTGAAAGAGAAATAAACAGAGAGAAAGAAAGTGAAGGGAGATGAACTGAGAGAGGATAGAAAAGGGAAGTGACTAACTGAGTGAGAGAGGTGTTAAATGAGGTTGAAGTTCGATAGATCAGGAGACCACATTAGGCTATATAAATATGGACAAATAGAAATTAGAAGGTTTATTCAGAAATTCCTCTGGACTGTAAGCCCTTTCTCTGGGCGCCATACCATGTCAGCACTATTCTGATACTGGCTGTCATCCCAGAGTATTTACTTCCAACAAGATCACAGAATTTACTGACAGCTAACCAGAACTCATTAGGCCAATAGATTGGTTCCATGCGGGAAGCAGAGTTTTTAGATAGACTGTGCCAAAAGCAGCAGGAAATGATGATACCCCCGTCCCCAAACTGTGTGAGAGACTGGACTAGAGAATCACAGTGAGGGGGATCACTGACAGAGGGGAAATCAGCATCTCAGCTGTGGGTAAAATAATAATCGATAAAGTTTGTACACCACTTACCTAGTTGTGTAATCCACATTTCAATTTATATAGCACAGTATCAGGCGTGCATTTTATCAAACTTATCTCTTTGTACTTTGCATATATTGGTATGTGCAGAGAATTATGTTGTTTCTGTATTTTATATTGCATTGATGCATTTCATTAATATTGTCTCTGCTATTTCCTCATTGTAAATGTATCCTTGCATCTGTTCTTCATATGAGTTATAAAGAGTAACGTTTCAATGCTGATGACTGGAGAACATCACTAGACCACCCAGTCTAAACATCTATGTCCCCCAGTCCTCTGTCTTTCCACAATGTAATAATCACAGTGTAATTGAAGTCCATTAAATGACACTTCATCACAGTTCGTTAACATCGATACCATCAACAACATGACCCACACCTGTCCTCTCTGATTCTGGAATAACAATCTGATTTGTGTTTGTCATGTGCAATTCTCTGTTAACGTATCCATGCCGTTTGTTTGTTATAACCTACGTTTTCTGAGGCACATTTTGCCATCGGGTCATGGACGAAAGATGTTCTCTCAATGTTTTACAGATATTGCAATGACTGATCTGTAGTTACAGGATTTATTTCTCTATTTATGAGCAGAGAAGCGTATTTATGTTCCATTAACCCTCTGGTATTACTTCCATATCCAAGGTAGACTGAATGATTACACACAATCAATCTGCTATCTTCAACATTCCTTCCTTCAGTCACACTCACGTATCACACACAGAATGCACAAACGCGCAAAGTTATTTTGAACTTTAAATAAAACAGTACTGAATTCTAATTGGTTAACTGGAACAATTTGTTCAGCGATTGTGATTATGACAGTCTCCATGGATCCTAAGCATCCCGAAAGAGTTTCTCTCTTCTATCAATAAGGGAATGCTATCAGTTTTTTATCTCATAGTATGAGCGGGAGCATCATCCACACCAGTAACAGCGATCAGCAGTTCCAGACAGAGTTGGAGGAGAGATCAGTCTGTGAGAACATTAGACTGCAATGTTCCAAAAATGGACAGGAGTTTATCCTATGGTCTTTACTGGCTTTCCCAACCTTGGATATCATTAGCATATCGGATTGAAGATACACTGCGGTTATTCAAGCTGGTTACTATCCTATTTTTGCTATAGTTGGTGTTCCTGGTAAGTCACTCTGTCTGTCGATTGAAATGAATTGTTGCTGATGCTGATGATATGTAAATTTTGGAAAGGTGCAAGTAAACTTTTCAATTCCAATCAAATATTCCATTCCTTAGAAATAATAACTAGCAAATTATTATTGACAAATTACTCCCCAGTATGCGAGGATGAAACACACTGTTCTCACCATCTTGGTTCATTTTCTCCTGCGAAATTTACATTTCCATATCTTCCCCACACACCAATCCTGTCCAGTACAAACACTAAGACGTCCCATTCTCCTCCTCAGCCTCAGTGCAACTCCTGAATAAACCATTGTTTGCGCCTTTCTTAATTCTAGATACATGTTTCAACTCCCTTCTTCCCACGTGTACGTTGCAAATTAATTGAACTTGAGATGTTTAACATTTTCTCTGTACAGAATCTGAAAATTGATTAGATAGTGTATGGTGGTCACGTCATTGGCTCGTAATCTAGATCCACAGAATAATAATCTGCTGATACCGGTTTGCCTGATGCCCATTAGAGAAGGCAGTGAGTCATACTTCACTGGTCAGGTCTCTGTTTAACTGCAAGTTTACAGCAGTTTGTTTTATTCTTTACTGTCCTGTCGAACAGCTGACCAGCCATTCAGTTCAAGGTCTGTACAACCTGCTGGCCTGACCAGGGCTGCACACATCCCGTGAGGGAAAAACAAAAGTGAAGGCATCTCCCTTCCTCTGCCTGTTTCCCATAATCCGACAGCTGATTTCCATTCAAGTAGGTGGCCATTCACTATTTTAGACGTATTCTTTGTTAGTGAGTCTCTCCCCGGGAGTGATGTTCATCTCGATAGGCACCTCTGGTGCTGGCTTTATTGATGCTGACCTACAGATGAAAGAATGTTTTACATTCCACATCAGTGGGAGTGCATTGTAAGTGACTTTGTCACATGAAGGCAACAGAGCCAGCTAAGTGAGGCAAATAAATTATTGCGATCAAACTTGAGAGTGTTGTTGAGGCAGTATTTGGGGTATTGTGGACATATTTTCTCTCCTTTACAAGGAGTGATCTCCTTACCACAGAACGAGTGAACAGGGGTTCCACCAGATTAATCCCTGGGATAATGGCATCATGACGAATGAATAAAGTTTGATCTGTCGTGCTTTCAGAGAATAAGAGATGATTGCATTCAACACCGAGTGGGATGTGCAAGCACTAATTATATTTAAACAGATAATGAGAAGGTGATAAATTCCCTGTCTGCTGATTCACTCAGGGTGCATGATTCTGGATAGTTTAAGTGCCTCTGAGGACGTTACGCCCACCCACCTCAACCTCCATTCCCCACAGTGATTGAGAGAGACAGAGAGGTCCAGGTTTTGAATAAACTCTCACCACATTAATACAGTGCAAATGGTGTGTGATCCTGCACTGTATGTCATATTATCCACCACCTTGACAGCTGCCACAATACGTTCATTCTAAAACAGTTAACTATTCCCACCAGCTTCTAACACTCATGAAGAACATGAATCTATCTTCTCAGAGATGCAAGGTGACTCCTTCAGGTTTAGAATATAAGTCTATAAGACACAGGAGCAGACATTAGGCCAGTTAGCCCATCAAGTCTGCCCATCATTCAATCATCACTGATCGGTTTCTCAAATCCATTCTCCAGCCTTCTCCTCGTAATTCTTCATCCCCTGAATAATCAAGAACCTCTCTATCTCCGTCTCAAATATACCTTGAGAAAACCCTGCACTAGAACTCCCAAGTCCCTTTGCACTTCAGATTTCTGAATTTTCTCCCCATTTAAAAAATAGACCATGCCTCTATTCTTCATGCCAAAGTGCATGCCTACACACTTTCCAACGTTGGAATGCATCTGCCAATCTCCTTCTTCAGTCTCTCTGCCTCCTTAATAGACCAGTCCATCTGCCTATCTATGTATCGTCTGCAAACTTAGCCAGACTACACTCAGTTCCATCATCTAGATTGTTAACGTAACAAGTAAAAAGTTATGATTCCAATACTGAGCCTTGTAGATCACCACTTGTCACCTACTGTCATCCTGAGAAGGACTATTTTATGCCCACTCTCTGCTTTCTGACAGAAAGACAAGCTTCCATTCGTGCCACTACCTTACCTCTAACACCACGGACCCTTACCATACTCAGTCATCTCCTGGTGACACCTTGTCAAAGGCCTTCTAGAAATCCAGGTGGATAGCATCCGTTGGCTGTGCTTGATCAAGCCTGCTCATTTGCTCTTCAAATAATTCCAACAGATTTGTCAGGCATGATCTTCCCTTGATGAAACCAAAGTGATTTTTCCCGATTTTACCAAACACTTCCAAGTATTCAGAAATCTCATCCTTCACAATGGACTCCACGATCTTACCCACGACCGAATTAAGCTATTAATTGTGGATTTTTGTCTTTTTTCTCACTCTCTTATTACAATGGGGTGTCACGTTAGTGGGTTTCCAGCGCTCTGGGATCGTTCCTTACTCTCGTGATTCCTGAAAGATCACCACTATGCCCCCACGCCCTCTTCAGCTATCTTCCAGGATATTTAACCACCTGCAGGCCATTCAGTTTTTTTCTAGCACGCTCTCTTTAGTGGTGGCCAGCATACTCAGCTCTGGCTCTTCACTATCTTGAATGTTAAGGTATGACTCGTATCTACCACATAGAACTAATTTTTCAGTTCCTCGGCCTTTTCTTGTTCACAACTACTACCTCTCCAGTATCATTTTCCAACAGTCCAATGTCCACTTTTACCTCTCTTTTGTACTTTATATATTGAAAGAATATATTTATATATTGACTTCCTTTACATTAGTGGCTAGCTTACCCCCATATTTAATAACCTCCTTCCTTATTTCATTTTGTTTGCTCTCTGTTTTGTCTTTGTAAGCTTCCCAATCCTCTGTTTTCCCACTGCCCCTCGCCACATTATATGCATTCTCATTTGCTTCTATGTTGTCCCTGAATTCCCTAGTCAGCTATGGTTGCCCCATTCTCTCTCTATAATGCCGCTTTTACCTCAGAATAAATCTCTGCTGCATCCTGAATTTGTCCAAAAGTCTCCTGTCATTATTGTTCCACTGTCTTTCCTTCTGGGCCCGTCTCCCAGTTAATTCTACCCAACTCCTCTCTCATGCCTCTGTAATTGCCTTTATTCAGCTGTAATACCATTACCTCTGAATCTAACTTTTCCATCTTAAATTGCAGAGTAAGTTCAATCATATTATGATCACTGCCTCCTATGATTTCCCTTCATCTAAAGCTCCCCTCATCTAGTCTGCCTGCACAAGCTGCTACAAAAAAACCATCTCATAGACATTCTACAAATTCCTTTTCTTGCAAACCACTATAAAGCTGAATTCACAGTCCACCTGCATAATGAAATCCCACATGATCACTGTAACTTTGCCTTTCCTACAGATCGTTCTATCTGTAGGAAAGGCAAAGTTCCTACAGATCGTTGCAAAGGCAACGATCGTTCCTACAGATCGTTCTATCGTGCACCCCAGATCCTGACTACTGGTTGGAGGCCTGTACATATCTCCAAATGCATTTTTAAAATCTTTTTGATTCCCCAGATCAGCACCTGATCTTACTTCATTTCTTCTAATTGATTCAATTCCATTTCTTACTAATGAGACCAATCTGTCTCTCTGCCCACCTGCCTATCATTTCGACAGGATGAATATCCTTGAATATTCAGCTCCCAATCCTGATCCACTTGCAGTGACGTCACTGTGATGCCCACCACGTCATACCTGCTAATTTGTGTATGAGTCACAAGCTTACTTACATTATTCCTTACACTGCTTGCATTCCGATATAACATTTCAGTTCTGTATTTACCGTCCCTCTTGTCATTGCCATTTGCTTGTCCAGCCGTTGGTACCTACACGAACCCTGGCCACTGAATCATTTCCCTCCCACTCGAAGTTCATCTGCACCCCAGATAACATATCCCAAGCACCAGGTAGGCAACGCAACCTTCAGGATTCTCAATCCTGGTCACAGAGAATATTATCTATGCCTCTAACTGTACTATCCGCAATTTTCCATAATTGGGCAGCACAGTGACACAGCAATGCTGCCTCACAGTGATAGGGACTCGGGTTCAATTCCAATATCTGGAACCTGTCTGTGTGGACGTTATACATTCTTCCCGTGTCTGCATTGGGAGCATTAACTCTTTTCTTTCTCCACAGGATGTCTCTGTATTTGCTTCGGATTTCTACAATCTACAGTATTTTTGCTTTTATTTCATGGAGAAATGCAGTAAAGGTGACAGGTTTTTGTAAAAGCAGCCGTGGTTCTCGGGTTCCTTGGGTGTTTAGGAATCTTGCCCGGCCACTTGTCTGAGTGCAGTCTCCCTCGATACCCATTCCATCTCTTTCAGTCCCTCAGTCCATCGTCACTGCCTGCAGCCTTCCCTTTGCCACCCCTGGGGCTCCCCACACCCCATTGCTTGGCACTGGATACTCCCTTCGAAGGAATGTGCACACAACGACACTGGGCACTTTCTTACCCGCCGGGGATGCTGGGTAAAGACCTTACCATTGAAAGAAACAGAATAACTACAATCCAATTTAATAGCAAAGCAGAGTAAACAGGCTGAATGACTTCCATCTGCTCTGACATTTTGTAGTCTTCTGTTTATCCTCGTCAATCTGCAAATAAATGGTCCATATGTCTACCTTGTCAATCAGGTTTGGTGGAGGTGACAGTTATCAGATCCTCTGACCATTGGACTGAATCAGTAGGTTACACCTTCCTGGTTAATGAGGTCACACTTACGTTTTTATTATCACGTCTATCCACTTTAAAGAAAAGGCCTTGCTGGAGTTGTGCTGAAAGGATATTTGGTGGAGGTGACAGTTATCAGATCCTCTGACCATTGGACTGATTCAGTAGGTTACACCTTCCTGGTTAATGAGGTCACAGTTACGTTTTTATTATCACGTCTATCCACTTTAAAGAAAAGGCCTTGCTGGAGTTGTGCTGAAAGGATATTTGAATTTTGGAGACGCTAGAATATGTCACATGCGAGTGAAATTAGGAAAAGGAAGGTAGTACCGTTAGATACACGGCCAAAGAGCTGGTAGCACTTCTGATATGTGGATCATTTGGATTGCCGACTCGGAACGATACAGCCTAGAAGGACGGGATTGACCTGAACTAGCAGCAATCCCTGAAATGTGGATCATTGGGTTCCCGAGTCAGTAGGATACACACAAGAAGTACGGGATGGTCCTGAAATGGCAGCAATCTCCGATATGTTGATCATTGGGATTCCCGGATTGGTAGGACCTACACAAGAAGGACAAAATGGATTTGAACTGGCGGCAATCTCCGATATGTGGATCATTAGGATTCGCAGGTCGGTAGGATATACACAAGAAGAACGGATGGTCCTTAACTGGCGGCAATCTCCTGGCATACAGGTTTGCTATTGTCACTCAGGTAGGTTCAAACTAGTGTGGCACTGTGGAGTGGGAACCAGAGCAGTACGTCCACAATACAGTGATTGAGGAGGAATACGAAAACCAGTGCATCTAAGACCAACAACAAAGAAGCAGAGGGACACAATGGGACAGGCAACCTGAAGTGTTATTAGTTTAATGTGAGGAATCTGGCAGGTAAGAACTTGGAGATTGGATGAGTACGTATAACTACAATGTAGATATTACAGAGATTTCGTGAGAGAAGGATAAGAAAGCAATCAATCCATTGGGTCCAGAAATAGTTACTGAATATGCAGTGAGTGGCTGGAGACAGTCGTTTAAAGTGAAATAATTATTCAGCAATCTATCAAAATCGGACCATGCGTAAGTCAAGGTACAGATTGAAGTGACAAAGGAGGAAACTGGAATAGTCTGTCTACAATATTTTTTGCTTTACTGATAGTCTTTTGTAATTTCCTGTCACCGGAAAATAGCAGCAGAAAATACTTCAGGGAAACTCAAACCAAAGATCAGGTCGGTATCGGATGTGATTGGGTGAAGTGCATTTATTTCAATGCAAGGATTATTATGGGTAAACAGATGAATTTAGAGCCTAAATCCCTACATGGGACTACGATGTTGCAAATATTACAGGGACATGGTTGAGAAAAGACAGGACTGGCTGCTCAACTTTCCAGGGTTTTATTGTTTTAGATGATATACAGGGGAAGCTAAACGAGGGGGAGGAGTTGCATTACTAATCAGGGAGTTTGCTATATCTGCACTTTGGACGTATTGGAAGGCTCATCTAATGAGGCAACATGAAGAGAACTCAAGGTATGATGGATGCATGTGTTAGGATTGTACTGTAGTCCCTCCAACAGCCACCGAGAGATTGAGGAACAAATACGTCGGCCGATTATGCAAACGTGTATTAAAAACAGGGGAGCCATAGTGAGTGACTTTAACATCCCCAATATTGACTGGGAATCCTTTAGAAGAAGAAGCTTAGACGGGGTAGAATTTCTTAAGTGCATCCAATAAAGTTATTTGCGGCGGTATGAGGATTGTCCAACTACAGGAGGGGCCATACTGGACCTCGTGTTCGAAAATGACCATGTCCAGGTGACTGACCATTCAGTAGAAGATCATTTCAGAAACAGTGATCACAATGCCCTCAGGTTTGAGACAGCTACGATCATGGAATAAGTCAAGACCTTGTTGAAGTTAATAAATTGGTGGAAGGCAAATCCGCATCAGGCAGAATCGAGGGGCTGTTAATTGCGATGAGATGCTATCAGGCAAACCACATTTTGCATGGCGGAAATGTTTATTAAATCCGGATTTCAATATCGTCTGGTGAATGTCCTCCCAACTGCTCGAATTTTAATCTATTTTATTTGAACAGATATTTAGAGGACACTGCATGTCAGAAAACAGGAAGAGATCATGGATGATTGTGCACTGTGTCTTTC
>NC_057717.1:12614704-12624076 GCF_004010195.1 Chiloscyllium plagiosum
GTTGAGTGCACGTGCTTTTTCATTGAAATTAACGATGAACATAGCGAGTTTTGAGAAGATTTGTAGCTCAGGTTTAGGTTTTAAATGTAGGTTTGCTGGCTGAGCTGAAAGATTCATATCCAGACAATAGACAATAGGTGCAGGAGTAGGCCACTCTGCCCTTCGAGCCTGCATCACCATTCAATATGATCATGACTGATCATCCCTAATCAGTATCCTGTTCCTGCCTTATCTCCATAATCTTTGATTCCACTACCCTTGAGTGCTCTATTCAACTCTTTCTTAAATGAATCCAGAGACTGGGTCTCCACTGCCCTCTGGGGCAGAGCATTCCACACAGCCACCACTCTCTGGGTGAAGACGTTTCTCTTCATCTCTGTCCTGAATGGTCTACACTGTATTTTTAAGCTGTGTCCTCTGGTGTGGCACTCACCTATCAGCGGAACATGTTTCCTGCCTCCAGAGTGACCAATCCTTTCATAATCTTATATGTCTCAATCAGATCCCCTCTCAGTCTTCTAAATTCAAGGGTATACAAGGCCAGTCGCTCCAGTCTTTCAGCGTAAGGTAATCCCGCCATTCCAGGAATTGACCTTGTGAACCTGCGCTGCACTACCTCAATAGCCAGAATGTCTTTCCTCAAATTTGGAGACCAGAACTGCACACAATACTCTAGGTGTGGTTTCACCAGGGCCCTGTACAGCTGCAGAAGAACCTCTTTGCTTCTGTACTCATTCCCTCTTGTTATGAAGGCCAGCATGCTGTTATACTTCTTCATTACCTGCTGCACCTGCATGCTTACCTTCATTGACTGGTGTACAAGAACACCCAGATCTCTTTGCACTGCCCCTTTAAATAATTGATTCCATTTAGGTCGTAATCTGCCTTCCTGTTCTTGCCACCAAAGTGGATAACCATGCATTTATCCACATTAAACTGCATCTCCCGTGCATCTGACCACTCACCTAACCTGTCTCGGTCACCCTGCAATCTCCTAACATCCTCCTCACACTTCGCCCTGCCACGCAGCTTAGTATCATCAGCAAATGCTAATGTTATTACTAATACCATCTTCTATATCATTAATATATACTTAAAAAGCTGCGGTCCCAGCACTGATCTCTGTGGCATCTTCAGAGTTACATCCTCAAAGAATTCCAGAAGATTAGTCAAGCATGATTTCCTTTTCATAAATCCATGCTGACTCTGTCCTATCCTGTTACTACTATCCAGATGAGTTGTAATTTCATCCTTTATAATTGACTCCAGCATCTTTCCCACCACTGATGTCAGACTAACTGGTCTATAATTTCCTGCTTTCTCTCTCCCACCTTTCTTAAAAAGTGGTACAACATTAGCCACCCTCCAATCTGCAGGAACTGATCCTGAATCTATCGAACTCTGGAAAATAATCACCAACGCATCCACGATTTCTCGAGCCACCTCCTTCAGTACCCTGGGATGTAGACCATCAGGCCCCGGGGACTTATCAACCTTCAGACCTAACAGTCTCTCCAACACCAATTACTGGCAATTATAAATTCCCTTCAGTTCAGGTCCTTCAGCCACTGTTACCTCAGGGAGATTGCTTGTGTCTTCCCCAGTGAACACAGATCTGAAGTACCAATTCAGTTCTTCTGCCATTTCTTTGTTCCCCGTACTATATTCCACTGTTTCTGTCTTCGAGGGCACAATTTTCGTCCTAACCATTTTTTTTGCCTTTCACATACATAAAAAAAGCTTCTACTATCCTCCTTTATGTTTTTGGCCATTTTAACTTAGTACCTCATTTTTTCTCTGCGTATTTCCTTCTTAGTAATCCTCTGTTGTTCGTTAAAAGCTACCCAGTCCTCAATTTTCCCACTTATCTTTGCTATGTAGTACATTTTCTCTTTTAATTTTATATGTTTCTTAACTTCACTCGTCAGCCACGGCCACCTATGCCTCCTCCTAGGATCTTTCTTCCTTTTTGGAATGAACTGATCCTACATCTTCTGCATTATACACAGAAATATCTGCCATTGTTCCTCCACTGTCATCCCTGCTAAGGTATTGCACCATTGAACTTTGGCCAGCTCATCCCTCATAGCTCCATAGTTCCTTTTATTATACTGAAATATTGTCACTTCCGATTATACCCTCTCCCTCTCAAATTGCAGATTGAAGCTTATTATATTACGGTCACTTCTTCCCAATGGCAGCTTCCTTTCGAGGTCCCTGATCAATTCTGGTACATTGCACTATACCAGATCCAGAATTGCCTTCTCCCTGGTAGGCTCCAGCACCAGATGTTCTAAGAATCTAACCCGGAGGCACTCCACAAAGTCTCTTTCTTGATGTCCAATTCCATCCTGATTCTCACAGTCTACCTGCATGTTGAAATCCCCCATAATAACTGTCGTAACATCTTTGCTACAGGCCAATTTCAGCTCCTGATTTAACTTACATCCGACATCCAAACTATTGATTGGGGGCCTGTAGATATCTTCCAAGAGGGTCTTTTTACCCTTAGAATTTCTAAGATCTATCCATAATGATTCTACATCCCCTGATTCTAAGTCCCCCCGCGCAATGGACTGAATATCATCCCTTACGAACATGGTCACCCCACCCCCTCTGCCTGTCAGTCTGACCTTACGATAGCATATGTAGCCTGGAATATTCATTTCCCAGGCCCTGTCCACTTGAATCCACGTCTCTGTCATCCCCACAATATCGTATCTGCCAATTTCCAAGAGACTCAAGCTCATTCATCTTATTCCTAATGCTTCGTGCATTCATATATAGTATTTTTAATTTGCTACTGCCCTCATCCTTCCCATCAACTCCTACTTCACTCAACCTTAAGGCATGATCACTTTTTGAGTTTTCTGCTTCATTGATACAGTTGTCTTTCTTGACTTCCCTTGTTCTAAATTTCTCTTTAATTTCCCTCTTACACATCCAGTTTATCCCCTCCCCAGTAGCTAGTCTACCTCTTGCTGTGGCCTCCCCTGCATCAACTCTCACCACCGGTATACAGCGCAGGTTCCCATCCTCCTGCCATACTAGTTTTAACCCTCTCGAAGTACTCGAGCAAAACTTCCAACCAGGTCATTGGTCCCCTTCCAGTTCAAGTGCAACCTGTCCTTCTTGTACAGGTCAAAGCTTCCCCAGAAGGCATCCCAATTATCTACATATCTGAAGCCCTCCCTCCTGCACCAGCTGCGCAGCCACGTGATAAGCTGCGCCCGCTTCCTGTTCTTCGCCTCGCTATCTCGTGGCACAGGTAGTAAACTGGAGATCACTACTCTGTTCGTTCTGTTTTGCAGACGTTTCATTACCTTACTAGGTATCATTTTCAGTAGACTTTATGCAAAGCAATGCTGAAACTTCCTATTTTCTATTTATATGTTTGTGTTTCTTTGGGTTGGTGATGTCATTTCCTTTGAATGACATCACCAACCCTGTGGTGAAGTCACTTCCTGTTCCTTTTCTCCGAGGGTGGTAGATGGGCCTAACTCGATGTGATTGATAAAGTTCAGGTTGTAATGCCATGCTTCGAGGAATTCTCGTGTATGTCTTTGTTTGGCTTGTCCTAGGATGGAAGTATTGTACCAGTCGAAGTGGTGTCCTTCCTCATCCATATGTGATAGCACTAGTAAGAGACGGTCATGTTGGTGTTCATGTATCCGAGGTGTCTGTCTGTTTGTCCAATGTACTATTATTACAGTACTTGTACGGTATTTTGTAATTGACGCTAGTTTTGCTCATTGTCTGTACAGGGTCTTTCACCTTCTTTAGCTGTTGTTTTACTGTGTTTGTGGATGTGAGAAACAGAGCTCACAAAATAATAAATTTCAGACCAAGTCAAATTCTGAAGCAGCGAATTTTATTGAAACGTTCTTACAAGAAGGGATGACTAACAAGTAGCCATACCGATCTAGAAATTCCTCCACAATTTATACAGTTTAATTCTCGGTACTTCTCAATTTACCTCATTGGCCTTCAAACCTATCAATATTCCGTATTGTGTTCTGCCCCTGCCCAGCTGCGCTCCATCCTTGTTTACTTCTCTCCCTTCTTCAAACCGGGCGACCCTCCCCCCATCTGACATGAGGGAAACGCGCTGAGCTTGGCATATCTTGATGTTCTTTTCACCTTATTTGTCAGTCTGTAACATCTTCCATTGTTTGCAGGCATGTTTCATTTCTGTATGCACACTTTAGATAATGAAAAGTAACTATGTTTTTCTTCCTCAGAGTTTTCATTCCTGTGTTAATTTTTATTTTTGCCTTACATAAACAATCAGTAATTCAGCTTGTGGCTGATACTGGTGTTAATAAGCAATTATTAATTTGGCTGAAACAATTATATACTGATGTTAATAAACAATTATGGTTGCAGAAGTAACACTGTTTTACCTACATCCCACAATTTCTCCCTTTTTCGTTAATTATCATTTATTATCTTCTGCATTTTGTTTTTATATGTTGCTTCCAAATTGACCAGCATCTTTTCCGAAATTTCATTTATTTTGGAAATCTTCCCGAGGCCACTTATTCACTCATTGTTTGAGAGAATCGAAGCCTTCCCCCCGATTGTTCTTTAGAGGCATTTGTGTGGCCAAAGCTGTTTCAATCAACCTTTGGATAATCCCCCTTGTTCAAGGTATAATACAGCATCCTATTGCAGTTAGTACTCCCACCGCTACGATCAAAGAGGTAAGGACTGAAACCACCACACCCTTTCACTTTCCAAACTACAATTCTAGCCACTCAGTAAATGATATGCTGACTCCTAATTTTCAGCCAGTTCTTCGGCTAGTGTTATTAGATCTTTGCAGGACTCGAGTAATAGACTTGGGCTTTGTTATTCGGAATAAAGGTGCAACAGCTCCCTCCTAACATTACACACTGCATTTTTCTACGAGGGCCATATCTAGGGCCATTCTATCCTCCCATGCCATTTTGCTGGGTGCATCAAGTTGTTCGGCTATATCTTTAATTGCGTCCCTAGTGTAATTGATGCCGATTATAAAAAAATATGATTTATCCAATCCACATTTTTGTTGACTGTTACCCATCTGAAGGGAGCTGATTCAAAGCCTGCCATGATCTAGTTACGAGCCTTGAACTCATCAGGTACCCCTCTTGGGACTCCGATAGAGTCTAGATATACCTGATCATCAGACAAAGAACCCAATAGTGATCTCTTACTTTGTCTCCCTTCCTTTACTTTCTCTTTCTTTTCAAATGCCAGGGTGAACGGAATTACCAATTGAACAATCGAACACATGCCCTTCCAATCTGGAGGTAGGATGGGTATCAATATTTTCCCTCCGCAGTCCCACCACAGATCCGCTCGGGGAATTCTTAATGCTGAGTAGTTCCCTCCCTTTTCAGGCATGTACTCAATCTTGGTACATGATATCAGCTCCCCCAAATGTCTGGACCGATAGCTTCCTCGCCTGTTTACACTCGATGTGTGATTTGCGACCACGGCAGAAAACATGGGGGCGTCTTTAAGCCTTCCTTCTTTAAAGGAGGGAACTTTAATAGAAGGGACATACAATCTTCCATGCAGTCTCATCCAGATACCGGGCTATCATGCATGTCATACCCCTCCTGTCTCGCTTCTACCCGAGCAGAAATGGGACTACTTGGGCCATTGGTCTCCCAGAGGCACATGCATAACAATTGTTTTTATTCAAACTTTTCACAGTGTACTTTACCCATTCAACCCAGGCATTTGTATCCCCAAATTCTGTTTCTACTTCAATGGACTGCTTTAAATCCTTTGCCTCTACAATTTTAATCACTTTAGGATCAGAGTAAGGAGCTTTACAATTCCTATCTCCTACTCGCATTCTGTCTTTTCCCTGTAATTTAAAACAACATCCAAGGAAATAGTTCCCGCCTGCTTTCATCTGTATTTCAAATATTTGAACTCACTGGACCTGATAGGTTTCTGCTCCTAAAATTTCTTCATACCGTGAGGTTTTCGTTATTGTGAAATATGTTAGATTAGATTAGATTACTTACAGTGTGGAAACAGGCCCTTCGGTCCAAAACATCCACACCGCCCCACCGAAGCGCAACCCACCCATACCCCCTATATTTACCCTTTACCTAACACCACAGGCAATTTAGCATGGCCAATTCACCTGACCTGCACATCTTTGGACTGTGGGAGGAAACCGGAGCACCCGGAGGAAACCCACGCAGACACGGGGAGAACGTGCAAACTCCACACAGTCAGTCGCCTGAGGCGGGAATTGAAGCCAGGTCTCTGGAACTGTGAGGCAGCAGTGCTAACCACTGTGCCACCGTGCCACCCTGAAAATTGTTCCAGCAGGAAAGCTTTCATAACGTAGTCAGCAGGATTCGAACCTACGTGGGGAAACCCCAATGGATTTCGAATATTGTTTTACACTTTTTATCGGAACAGTCCAGAGCTGGCCAGAAGGGGTCTCGGTGTACTGTGACCAGTGGATTAATCAAGAGATCACCTCTGAGGTCTTCTTGCCTCCGCCATTCTTTACATTCTTTATTGTAAATATATCCCTTCCACTTCTCTATCCAGGACTTTTTCTTCCCGTAAGTCTTTTCACATGGCCACCTTTTGGGATCTTTTTCATACAACCTTTGATGTATCTCTGAGTTACTATATTGCCTTTGATCTCTTAAATCTCCACAATCCACCAGGCTGCAGGCATCTGTTTCTATGACTTGTGGATTTGTAAATTCAGGAACCATGACCACTAAGTAAGATGAATGATTACAATCTAATATTGAACTGAAACTTCAACTGTCCTCCATAAATCGCTTTTATGTCAGGATAAATGAGATTAGTTAGAAACTGATTAAAAGGCAGTCATTACCTGTAAACAGAACAGGAGTTTACATTTTATATCATATCCCTGTCACACACACACACACACACACACAAACACACACACACACACAAACACACACCATATCTTACAGACACTTTCTGAGCTTCCCGCAATAACTCCTCCAGAGGCTTCTCATTTAACCCTCTATCTTTTGAATCTGTTTCTGCATGTCTGTCCATAATTTAGTTACGAAATGGACCTTCAGTCGCACTTCAGCTACCTAGCCATTCCAACACGAAGCATAATCTGATTCCTCCTGACTGACATGTTGTTTTCCATTAACATATAAATTCAAATATTTACAAACCCAGTCTTCATCTGACCCGTACTTTGGCCAGAAGATGGCAGAACGAAGAATGGAATCCTTAGTCCATACAAAGCAACAATATTTAATCATCTTTTTTCTATCTTTTTCCCTTGTACAGGTATTATTTTTCCAATTCCACAACATCCTGCCCAACGGAATATCTGGACATATGTTGTCAGGGACCCCGCTTCCATTTCTTTTCTTATTCCGGAGGCATTTTCCTTTCCCTCAGCACAACCCACATTGCGTTCCTTCGTTAGCCCCTTATTAACTACTAGATCTCAAACCCAGCCACCAGGGCAGTACTTAAAAGTCAATTTTCCTACCTTGGTCTCTGCACAGAGTTGCCTGGCTCAATATCTCCCTGTGCCTACTTAAATTTCCTCTTACCAACCTTTTAGCCTGGTTCGGATGGACTCTCATTGGATCTCGATCAGTCAACCAGAAGGGGGAACTCACCACCGAGGAACACGGTACCGTTCTAAAAGGAATGGGATGCATCATCCCAGCCATTGATGGTGCCTACCCTGCTATCGCTGATGGACACCCAGGACGAGTGCCCAAACTGTAAGAAACAGAGCTCACAATAAAATAACTTTCAGTCGGAGTCAAATTCTGAAGCAGCGAATTTTATTGAGACGTTCTTGCAAGATAGGTGTCTTAGAAGTAGGCACCCCGATCCAAAACTTACCTCACAATTTATACACATTAACTGAGTCTCTTTCGGTACGTCCCCATTTACGTCATTGGCCTAACATATTATGTGTCAAACCTATCACTATTCCTAATTGTGCTCTGCCCTTGTTTCCTTCTCCCCCTACGCCATGCAAGGCGACCCTTACTCTTATTCACCTTATCCTTTATTTGCAGCTGACTTGTCTCCTTTTAGTGCCTACATGGGAACAATATGCCGAGTTGGCATAACTCAGTGTTCTTTTTACTCCTTATCTATTTGTCCGTAACATCTTCCATTGTTTGCAGGCACGTTCTAGCTAACTCAGCACTTGGCTGAAACAATTATACAATTGTGTAACTTAGTTCATTTACCTTACCGAAGCAATTATGTATTTCCTTCATATAATTTCATTCTTGTATGCATATTTTAGCTAACTCAAGTCTTGGCTGAAACAATTATACAAAGCTGTAGGTTAGTTCATCACCTTTCATAAGCAATTATCGTTCCAGCAGATACACTGCTTTACCTGTATCCCACACAAGGCAGATGAATCATTTGGATGTAGGCAACAAATAGCTCAGATCTCATTGTTTAGTCATTAAATGTTGCAAGGTTGGGAAATGCCGTTGTCCGAGGGGATGTGCATGTCCCCACTGTGCCACCGTGCCACCCTGAAAATTGTTCCAGCAGGAAAGCTTTCATAACGTAGTCAGCAGGATTCGAACCTACGTGGGGAAACCCCAATGGATTTCGAATATTGTTTTACACTTTTTATCGGAACAGTCCAGAGCTGGCCAGAAGGGGTCTCGGTGTACTGTGACCAGTGGATTAATCAAGAGATCACCTCTGAGGTCTTCTTGCCTCCGCCATTCTTTACATTCTTTATTGTAAATATATCCCTTCCACTTCTCTATCCAGGACTTTTTCTTCCCGTAAGTCTTATCACATGGCCACCTTTTGGGATCTTTTTCATACAACCTTTGATGTATCTCTGAGTTACTATATTGCCTTTGATCTCTTAAATCTCCACAATCCACCAGGCTGCAGGCATCTGTTTCTATGACTTGTGGATTTGTAATTTCAGGAACCATTACCACGAAGTAAGATGAATGATTACAATCTAATGTTGAACTGAACCTTCAACTGTCCTCCATAAATCGCTTTTATGTCAGGATAAATGAGATTAGTTAGAAACTGATAGTAAGGCAGTCATGACCTGTAAACAGAACAGGAGTTTACATTTTATATCATATCCCTGTAAAATTCTTAACATTAAAAGAAATCATGTTAAATTTCCTTAATAGAAATCAGATTCAAAATAATCTCGGATCTCAAGCTCCAGGGGAAAAAAAGCACAAACTTTCAATCACAAACAAACAAATGTGCATTCAAACCGAATTACAGAGGGTTAAAATTCCTATTAGCTATGCAGCTCTTTCTCTCTTTATCTCTCTCTCTCTCTCTCTCTCTCTCTCTCTCTCTCTCTCTCTCTCTCTCTCTCTCGCGCTCTCT
>NC_057717.1:12624386-12638512 GCF_004010195.1 Chiloscyllium plagiosum
CCTTCGTTAGTCCCTTATTAACTACTAGATCTCAAACCCAGCCACCAAGGCAGTACTTAAAAGTCAATTTTCCTATCTTGGTCTCTGCACAGAGTTGCCTGGCTCAATATCTCCCTGTGCCTACTTAAATTTCCTATTACCAACCTTTTAGCCTGGTTCAGATGGACTCTCATTGGATCTCGAACAGTCAACCAGAAGGGGGAACCCACCACCGAGGAACACGGGACCGTTCTAAAAGGAATGGGATACGTCATCCCAGCCATTGATGGTGCCTACCCTGCTATCGCTGATGGACACCCAGGACGAGTGCCCAAATTGTAAGAAACAGAGCTCACAATAAAATAACTTTCAGTCGGAGTCAAATTCTGAAGCATCGAATTTTATTGAGACGTTCTTGCAAGATAGGTGTCTTAGACGTAGGCACCCCGATCCAAACATTACCTCACAATTTATACACATTAACTGAGTCTCTTTCGGTACGTCCCCATTTACCTCATTGGCCTAACATATTATGTGTCAAACCTATCACTATTCCTAATTGTGCTCTGCCCTTGTTTCCTTCTCCTCCTACGCCATGCAAGGCGACCCTTACTCTTATTCACCTTATCCTTAATTTTCAGCTGACTTGTCTCCTTTTAGTGCCTACATGGGGACAATATGCCGAGTTGGCATAACTCAGTGTTCTTTTTACTCCTTATCTATTTGTCCGTAACATCTTCCATTGTTTGCAGGCACGTTCTAGCTAACTCAGCTGTTGGCTGAAACAATTATACAATTGTGTAACTTAGTTCATTTACCTTACCGAAGCAATTATGTATTTCCTTCATATAGTTTCATTCTTGTATGCACATTTTAGCTAACTCAAGTCTTGGCTGAAACAATTATACAAAGCTGTAGGTTAGTTCATCACCTTTCATAAGCAATTATCGTTCCAGCAGATACACTGCTTTACCTGTATCCCACACAAGGCAGATGAATGATTTGGATGTAGGCAACAAATAGCTCAGATCTCATTGTTTAGTCATTAAATGTTGCAAGGTTGGGAAATGCCGTTGTCCGAGGGGATGTGCATGTCCTTGATTATGAGTCACCAACAACAGTCCATCCAGGGGTCACAAAGCCATGGAGTCTTACATCACGGAGACAGGCCACTTGGCCCAAACTGTTCCATGCCGGCCTGTTCCGAGGTCGAAAGCATGTCTGGTTACTTTAAGATAGGAAGTGTGTTTCTGGATTTAATGTACAGCCGCACCTGCCACCTAATGTTCAGGCTGTTCCAAATGTAACAATTTGCTGTTAAATAGGTACCTGAGTATTTGGTGCTGCTTTGACAGCGATTCGAATGGAAGAAATTACTTTAAATTATGGCCAGAAGATCAAAAGCCAATGGAATTTTAATTTTATTGTATTGTCACCTGGAAACGAATGAAGTATTTAAGAACTTAATGTGCCATAGGGGTAAATAAACCCGGTATTTTTCAAAATTAGAGGGAGAGCAATTGCCATCGAACAGCAGTGCAACTGCTGTGGAGCACGAGGGCTGACGACTCATCAATATCTTGTTCTCAAAGTTATTAGAAAACACTCTCTATCAAAGGTACATTTTCATGTAAAGGCTACTCGCACTTAAAACAAAAATGGAGACAACCCACTGAGATCAGCAGATGGACGATTGAAAACAGCGGAGAAGACAAAGACTGTGGTCTTGAGATTATGTTAATGTAATGTTCAATAAGTGGATCAGAATATTTTTATAGAAGTATAATCAGATAGTAAGTTGTTATAAAGGGGGCTTGAATTTTATGAACAGCTGCTGTTTAGTATTCAACGTTAGATTTAAGAAAATAAATTGTTCGGTTTCTTTAAGTAATGGCACTGAGGAATCTCTGTCACTCATAGTTTGACAGACTACAAGGCAAGCCGAGATTTTCTGGGTGTTTGATTTAATAAATAGAGGGGTTCGACTCTCCTTCTTAAATATCTATCCACACTAAAGCTATTTCCCTGCACTTGGTCCATGTCCTTCTCATCCTTCCCTGTCCAAATATTCATCTAAATAGCCTTTAAATGTTGATAATGTACTCACCTCAACGACGTCTGCTGTTAGCTCATTCCATATGCGTACCACCCCCTGTGTAAAAAAAAACTTGCCCCGAAGGTTCCCTTTTATTCCGTTCTCTCTATTCCCCGATTCTCCAACCCTTAGAAAAATAAGTGAACGCATTCACCTTATCCATGCCTCTCATGGTCTTATAAACTTATAGAGTCATAGACTCATAGAGATGTACAGCATGGAAAAAGACACTTCGGTCCAACCTGTCCATGCTAGATATCCCAAACCAATGTAGTTCCACTTGCCAACAATAGCCCATACCCCTCCAAACCCTTCATATTCATATACACAAAATGCCTCTTAAATGTTGCAATTGTACCAACCTCCACCACATTCCATCTGGCAGCTCATTCCATGAAAGCACCACCTTCTGCGTGAAAACGTTGCCCCTTAGGTCTCTTTTATATCTTTCCCCTCTCACCTAAACCTTATGTCCTCTAGTTCTGGATTCCCCGACCCCAGGAAAAAGACTTTGTCTTATTTATCCTATCCATGCCCCTCATATGACCCCGCTCTGTCTCCTCTGCTCACAAGAAAATGTCCTAGCCTGTCCAACCTCCCCCTATAACTTAGACCACTGTGTCCTGGAAACAGCCTTGCAAATTCCTTATGCACTCTTTCCAGGTTAACAACATCCTTCCGATAACAAGGTGACCAAAGCTGATCAAAATTCTGCAAGTACGGCCTCGCCAAAGACTTGTACCAGCAAAACATAACTTCCCAACTTCTATATGCAATGCCCTGACTGATGAAAGCTAGTGTGCCAAAAGCCTTCTGTCTACTGTCTAGCTGTGACTCCACTTTCAGAGAACCATGCATCTTCTGTTCCACTTCACTCCTCGAGGCCCTAATATTCGCCATGATTTGATGTTCCAACATTCAAGACATCACTCATATCTAACTTAAGCTCCATTTGTCATTTCTCAGTCCTATTCCCCAGCTGATCAAGGTCCGGCTGCAATTTCAAATAACCTTCCTCACTGTCCACGATGCCACCTATTTTGATGTCATTTGAAAACTTACTAATCGTGCCTTATACATTTTCACCCAAATCATTGAGAAACATAACAATCAGCAATGAGACCAGCATTGACCCCTGAGGCACTCTACTAGTCACACGCCTCCAGTCCAACAAGCATCTTTCCGCTATTACCCTCTGCTTGCTACTATCAAGCCGATTGTGTATCCAAATTGCCAGCTTGTCCTGGATTCCATGCGATGTAACTTCCAGAGCAGCGAAACATGTTGAACCTTATCACAGGCCTCACTAAAATCTGGATCAATTATGTCTACCACACTGCCCTCGTCAACCTTCCTGGTCACGTTATCAAAGAATGCTCACAAATTTACAAGGCATGATCTCCCACTCTCAACGCCATGCTGAGTACTCCTAATCATCCCTGATGAAGGGCTTCTGCCCGAAACATCGATTCTCCTGCTCCTCGGATGCTGTCTGACCTGCTGTGCTTTCCCAGCAACACACCCTGTCATCGTAATCAAACCCTAACTAAGTTAAGAGGGCAGAAAATGATGTGTTTTCCTTCATTGTGAGATTATTGAAGGACCTAAGTAAAGCTAGTTTTCTGTAATTGTAGAGCCTTGATGAGAGTCTATTTGTGGCACAGTGCACAGGTTTGATCTCCTTTGTAAGGAATGATGCCCTTACCACATTCACAGATGATGTTATCATGAGGAGAGAGCGAGGAAACTGGTTGTTTAGTCTGTAGAGCAGTGAGAAACGAAGAAATTTTTGCATTGAAACTTGAGGGTCAGCGATGATCACTTGTTTCCAAGAGAGACATTGATAGAATGATACATTGCATATTTCACTCAGGATTGATTGATATGATTAATTGTCACGTGTATCTCAGTACAGTGAAAGGGTTTATTTGTGATTGGCATAGGCAGATCGTAGTAAGCAAAGACATACAGAGGAGAAGGTGACCATAAACATAGATAGAGTAATGCATCCAGATTATACAGCGCAAGACGTGCACGAGACAAGATCAACAAAAGCAACATCAGCATCAGTTGACAGTCAATTCATCATTTTAATTGGGCATTCCGAATAATTTATATGCCTCAATAAGCTCTCCCCACATTAATGTGAAGTCGGTGTATGATCGTGTACTGAACATCATGTTATTCACAATCCCAGACAGCAGCCACAATACCTTCCTTTTGACACAGCTAGCCATTCCCAGCAGCCTCTGCCCTCCATAGAAACTCCAGGCTGCCTTCTCGGAGATGGAAGGTGCCTCGTTGAGATTTCATACAAAATATTTGCCTTCCCCCTCAATGCTAGAACACCACGTTGAAGTTCCATGTGTGTAACAAGAGCAATGGAGGCACAAGGAACACCATGGTGCTGTCTGTCTTACAGTCTCTGCTCCATTTGCTTGTCATGTTGGAATATCAATTACCTCCTTCTGTCTCTGTGTAAGTGACTCGAGGAGCTGAATTGACTCCTTCTATTTCTGTGTCAGTGACCCAAATTACTGAATGGCTTCTTCCTAGTCCAATTGGACAAGTTCAAGAGCCTGATTGGGTTAACACCGGTTCCTGTCGAACAGCTCGATGTGTTGACGGGTGTGATGATGCTGTAACTTGTTATTTTCTCCTGATTTCTTTTAAGAGACAAATGGAACGATAGAAACCAGGCTGGCTAGTTAGGACTCTAAAGTAAACAGCTTTGGAAGTGTTGGGTTTATTTCACTGCAGCCTGAAAGGATGTGACCAACTCTGACAGATTAGAATTTCTGAGTTTTGTTTTCTGAGTAACATCAAAGGCTATTGGGGATTCAACAGAGTTGGAAGGTCCAGTGAATGACTCCTGCTTGCTACTCTCTGAATTTTTCTGGATTGTTTTTAAAATTTCCTCCTGGAGAACATACGTGGGAATTTGTATCTGTAATTGCCTTTTTGCCAACTAGTTGTCTTTCCGGGAGCTTACTTTATTAGTACAGTTAGTTAGTAATAGGTACTGTATCTATTATTCTGTTAAGTTTTCCAATCGACTCAAGTTATTCTAAGTTCCTCTTTCGTTGATTGTATTTTAATGACAGCATTTAAATAAACTGTATTGTGCTTAACATCAAGTAGTTTCACCAATCACATTACATCTGAAACAGTTGTGTTACATTTACCTTTAGAATAACAAAATTATGGATTTACACTACTACCTACAATTTTTAAAGGGGCTCTGGCCTGGTCCATAACACTAGATTCCTTGTCTTCCTGTGTAATAGGCAGCAGAGTCTGAATGGTCTTTACCTCTTCGTCTGCAGTAGTTTCAATGGGCTGAATGGCTTCTTCCTATTCCAGTGATGTGAGCTTGAGGTGCTGAATGAGTTCCTCCTTCCCCTGTGAAATTAAACAGCATCTCGCAGTACTGTTACATGAATGCTACAAACACTTTAACAGCACAAGCCCGAATGTTGTCCAGGTCTTGCTGCATATGGACACAGACTGCTTCAGCAGCTGAGAGGTGACACATTGTTCTAAACATTGTGTAATCTTCAACAAATATCCATACTTCTGATCTTATTTTGAGGAAAGACATTAATGAGGCAGCTGAAGATGTTTGTGATGAGGAAGCTACACTGTGGATCTTCTGCAGAGACGTTCCTGGACTGAGATGATGGACATCTGCGAACCACGAACATCATCCGTTTTCTGACGATTGGCTCCAACCATTAGGGAAGTTACACTGATTGCTAAATAAATCCAGATTTGTTTCGCTCCTTGACAGCCTCCTCAGCGAAACACTTCTTTGAAATCAGGCCCAGTCACTCTTTTCTGAGATCATGTGTTCACCTCTTTTATTCGTAGCGACAGGTAGAAGAGAGAGTTCTGATATCAACAATTGTCTTTTGCACAGTGGTAAGGGAGCTAAATACTTAAATAGGAAGAAGATGGCTTTTTACCTATCAGATAGTTGAGGACTATGAAAACTTTGGCATTACAGAGGATTTGAGACATAGAGCAGATCAGCCATGATCTTCGTGAAGGGCAGTGCAGGCTTGGAGGGTGAACGGCCTGCTCCTGTTTCTGATGTTCTCCCATTCTGTTATTGGAAAGTTTGCAGGTGTTTTTTTTTCTGGAAGGTCTGTTATTGAATGTTGCAGTCAGGGAGACAAGAGAATTTCGTGAGCCATCTCTGGGTGAGGTATGGGGGTTGTATTCACAGTGAATCTGGGTCTATTATATAACCAACAAACGGAGCACAAGTTGCAGAGAGGTAGAGAGAAATGAGGGGTATCTTTCATACTCAGCCTGTGTTTTTCCAATTACATTTCGCAAACTACACCAAACTGTGTGTGACAGGCTTGAGGGACTGAATAGTCTCCTTGGATTCTGTGCACCAGGTGATAGCAATAAGTGGCCTCCAACAGCTCCAATCTGACAGGTTTGCGGGGTGAAAACTAACTTAGGAACATGGGACTGAGGAGCTGGAGTGGGTCATTAGTCACTCTGAGCATTTTCCACCAGACACTAAGATTGCAGCTGATCAGGTTGTGCTCTCAGCCCCACTTTCCTGTCTGTATCCCATTATCCGTGACTCACTTCTCTGTCAATATTTAACTAACTCAGCTTTCAATCAATGCAAACATAGAGGCACGATAAACTTCCGGCGAAAAGAATTTCCTCACCAAAGGACGTTTCAGAATTTCTCCTCATCCCTCTTATGCAATCAGAGTCATGCAGCATGGATACAGACCCGTTAGTCCAATCTGTCCACTCCAATCAGATAACCAAATCTGATCTCGTCCCATTTGCCAGCATTTGGCCAATATCCCTCCTCTCTCTGACATTTTTTAAATGTGTGATTGTAACCGCCTTCAACACTTCATCTGACAGCATTTTCCATATACACACCACTCTCTGTGTGAAACATTGTGCCCCTCAGGGGTCTGCTCTAAATCGTTCCCCTCGCCTTCAACCAATGCCCTTTTGGTTTGGACTCCGCTATCCTGGGAAACAGACCGTGGATATTCAGAATATCCATGCTCCTGATTATTTGTAAACTTCTACAATGTCACCCGCCAGCCAGTGACACTCCAGGGGGAAACATCTCAATCTATGCAGCCTCTTTCTAAAGCTGAATCCCTCCAGTCCTGGAATATCCCTGTCAATCTTTTCTCCAGCCAACTGAATTGTACGCAGTATTCTTAAAGTGACCTCACCAACATCCTGTACAGATGCAACATGCCACCCCAACTCCTCGACTCAATGTTCTGACTGCTTAAGGCAAGTGTGCCAAATGTGTCCTGCACCACACTATCTGCCTGCAATTCCAATTTCAAGGATCTATGCCCCCGCAGCCCTAGGTCCCTTTGTTCTGGAACACTCCCCAGGACCTTACCAATAAGCGTATAATTCCTGCCCTGATTTGCTTTCCCAAAATGCAAAACCTCATATTTATCTAAATTAAACATCATCTGTCACTCCTTGCCCTTTTCCCCATGTAATTATGGTCTTCTTGTACTCTGAGATAATTCACTACACCATCGTCATCTATAAACTTATTAACAATGTCTCCGATATTCATATCCAAATATCTTATATAAGTGACGCAATGCAGTGAACTCAGTACTGATTCTCGCAGCATAGTGCTGGTCACAAGCCTTCAGTAGGAAAAAGAACCCTCGCTCTTCAAGCCAATTTTGAATCCAACTGACCAGCGTCCGCTGCATCCCATGTGACCTAACCTTACTATTCTGTCGACCAATTGAAATGTTATGAACACCTTGCTTAAGTCCATACTGACAATGTCTGTCAAACTGCCTTCATCAATTTTCTTTGTTACCTCTTCATAAAACTCAATCAAATTAATGACCCATGATTGCCCATGCAGAAAGCCACGTTGACTAACTCTGTTCAGCCCTTGCCTTCCCAAATGTACTTAAATCCTATCCCTTAGAATCCCTTCCAACAACTTACTCATGACAGAAGTCAGGCTCACTGTCAATTGTTCCCCAACTTTTTGTGTCACTTTTTCCTTTTCCCATCCTACTCCTCGACAGCTCACAATAAATGTTAAGTGTAACCAGGTTGGTGATATGGCCGATGATATAGGTCTCGAACTAGTTCAGGGACAGTTTTAGGAACAAGTCAGGCTGGTTCCTTTTAATCTGCTAAAATCTGTGGGTTTATGACCCACAGCAATGTTAGTCAAAATCTGAAGAAATGATGAATGGCAAACTGTTTGAATATTGCAAATATATAACCGATATTTCTTTTTTTAAAAACACTGACACTCACACACACACAAAACCGATACACAAAATCTCTGCAATTTTAAGTTGAAAAAACTTCGTGTAATTCATGACAAAAGGAAAAGTTGAGAAAATGTCCAGAATGTTCTTCTTCTCAAGTGATTCTGTTCACACAAAGTACTTGTGATGGGATTTCATTCTGGAAGAGTTCGATTTGACTGAATTCACATTGCCTTAGGCAGTCAGGAGATTCGAACAATTTCTGGTCAGGAATCCTGCATGAAGGTGACACGGTCGCTCAGTGGTTAGCACTGCTGCCTCACAATGCCAGGGACTTGGGTTCTAGTTCCAGCCTTGGATGACTGTGTGAATTGCACTTTGCACATTCTCCCCGTGTCTTCGTGGGATTGTAACGTGTGTTCAAGGTTCCTCTGACAGTCCAAAAATATGTGGGGTGGTCATATTATATTACCCAGAGTGTTCTGGAATTTCTAGATTAGGTGCATTCGCCAGGGTCCTATATATATAGGGTGGACGAATCGGTCTGGGTCGGCCATAGGCCTTGTTTTCACACTGTGGGGATTTTATGAAAATTAGAGCGGCAAAGATGACTGATGTTCTTTATCTAACATTGCTGTGATGAGTCAGAGAGAGTTAAACAGGCCGTTCCTCCTTATGCAGATTACATTTTCTTCCTCTCTGAGTTGAATTACACAATAATTCATCCTTTTCCAAACTGTATCATGTGAGATATCCTTGCACATTGTCCGAACTATGATTCCATCACATTCTCTGTTCCATAGAGGTGCAGCATTGCTACTGTCATACACAGAGCCATACCCTGAGCAGAAAATGGGCCGAGTTGATTTGGGGATGTGTTAACATGTCGCTGCGTGATTTATAAATAAAATGTTTAATGTATTCAGAACACTGGAGTTAAAATGAATGCATCTTATTAACAAAAACAGAAGTTGCTGGAAAAGCTCAGCAGATCTGACAGCATCCAGATGTCTTTTAAACGTTGTAGTCATACCAGTCTCCATCATTTCCTCTGATACCTCATTGCATAATGCTCTGCACTCTGCATGAAAGGGTGCACCTGAGCCGTCTTCAAAATTGTTGCCCTCTCACTTCTTACCAATGACTTCTAGTTTTGGACGCCCCTACCCTGGGGAAAAACCCTGACTGCTCACCCATCCATGACTGTTATGATTGTATAAACCTCCACTGCTACGAAATGTAACTCCATTCAACACGAATGGCTACACTTTCAGTCATCCTGGGCCTAAATTCTGAAATTCAATATCGACACCCCTTCAGCAATTGGAATCAAATCCAGAATTCTGGCTCAGAGGCAGGGGCATTGCCCATTCTGCAAGATCTAAACCATTCCCAGAATTTGGGTCACATTTTAACTGCCAGCTTTCAGTCGGTGTGGATTTATTAAATTCTATTTAATATTGCTGTACTATACAAATATATTTTTCATTGTTAAACAATGCAAGATATTTGTCTCAACTGTAACTTGCTGAGTGCATGTGCTGTGCCATTGAGATAAACCGTGTCGTTGGGAATGGAGGCAGTGAGCTATAAGAAGGGGCTGAATAGTCTGGGACCTTTTTCACTGGAGAGTAAGAGATTAAGTGGTAACTTTACAGAGGTTTATAAAATCATGATGGGTACAGATAAGCTTTAATTGCTTGGCTATGATTTGCATTTTAAATCGCTATTATCTGTAGTCTGCAATATAAAGGACATAAATCCAGCAGACACACTCTGCCCAATGATGTGCCTCGAATCAATATTTATTACTGAACACCAGAGACAAAGAAAGGTCATAATTTCTGGTCCCAAAACAGAGATCACTATTACCCACCTCGAACGTGTTACTGCACTCTTCCTAAGACAACGAAATAATACCAGGCCGCTGATTACTGCCAAGCCTCTCCTCCTCACTGACTATGCCTGCAATCTATCCCTCATCCCCCTAACTGCACAAGGCAAACCAAGCACAGGGTCTTGTGAAAATCAAGGCCCAAATGTGGAGGCCTCCTGGAGAGGGGGAGTGAATTGTAAAATTAAACGGGGAAGGTGAGGAGGTGGTAATATCACTCACTGGGCTGAGGGGTGGAGTTTAGTTTGCTTTAATGCATGGTATTGGATTTGGTAAATCAAAGAAGAGCAGGGCCTATATAATTAAAAGTAGGGCCTTTGGTAGTGTTGTAGGACAGAGACTTAGGCCGTCAGGTATAATTCTTTAAAATTTGCATCTCATATGGATAGTGTGGTTAAGAAGATGTTTAACACACTTGCCTTCATTGGTCAGATTTTTGAGTATTGGAATTGGGATGTCATGTTGAGGTTGTACAGGACATTGGTCCAGCCCCTTCTGGAATACTGTGATCAGTTTAATCTCCCTGCCCGCTCATTCCATCGGCACACCGCCCTCTGGGTGAAATAAACTGCCCCTTAGGTTACTTTCAAATGTTTCCCCTCGCACCTTAAACCTATGCCCTCTAGTTTGCATCTCCCCGTACCCTTAGAAAACACCTTGACTATTCACTTTGATATTATTGACCTTGATATTATTAAGCTGGAGAGGGTTCAGAAGAGATTAACCTGGATGACGTTGGGAATGGAGGCAGTGAACTATAAGAAGGGGCTGAATAGTCTGGGACTTCTTTCACTGGAGAGTAAGAGATTAAGCGGCAACTTTACAGAGGTTTATAAAATCATGAGGGGTACAGATAAGCTGAAGGGCTGATATCTTTTCCAGAGGGTTGGGGATTCAAAACTGAAGTATACTTTAAAGTGCGAGGAAAAAGATTTACAGAAGTCATGAGAGGAGGGTAATTATTTTAGCCAGAATCTGGCTTGTGTGTGGAATGAACTTCTAGAGGAAGTGGTGACAGCAGGGACAGTTACACCGTTTAAATTACATTTAGATCAGTACATGGATAAGGGGGTGCAGGAATCCGGGGTGTATATGAGCACAGACTGTGGAAGATATCAGGACAAGTGGGGAGAGCAGTAACTATCACAGATTAGTTTCAGTATCTGAGCTGTTTAAAGGAGGTGGTGTAGGAGGGAGTCTCGGTGCTCCTTTCCTGGGAAGTGGTGGTGACGATCTGTTGTGAGCCCACCCTCCTGCCCACCGAGACAGGGGATTCTATTTGTACCAGCTCGACACAAAAGGGAGATGGCATCAGGGCCATGGCTTCCAAGTTGTGCCGGGGAGAAACGGAACTGCCAGTGGGTTTAAAGTGAGAATTGCCCTTCACTGAACATTGCTCCTTACTCGGTAGGTGGGACGTGGATGTTTTAGAGTCTCCACACGAGGCGTCCTGATCATCTCTGGCTCGTACCAGGGTCCTCCCCACATGGCGGGGGAAGGAGGGGTGAGGGAACGGATATCGGGCACTCCACAACCAGGCTTAGCACTTTCTGTCCTATTCCAGGCTGTTTCTCCACAAATGGGAGGAAAGGAGGGTGGTAGTGAGTCAGAGTGGGAGTGGTTGGCCCTACTGTTAGTGCTGGTGTAGGTGGGGGTGGGGAGAGATATGGTGAGGTGTCCAGTGGGAGTCAGTCCACAGTGTTGTATCCATAAAGTGTTATTAGTGAGGGGGATAAAGTGGAGGGAGGGAGGGAGGGAGAGATAGAGCCTTGTTCGGTGGGCGGCCCGATAACAGATGTACGGTGAGTGTGAGGGAGCAGAGAGAATACGTTGACACTTATACTGACAGAGGGGGAAAGGTTATTGATGCTTGTCCTGTATTGGTGGACATTTCTTCAAACAGCAGATACTGCACTGAGCTGGGTGCTGGGCTCAGACAATGCTCGATGGATCCAGTGGTGTGACCCCTTCACGGAAGAGAATGGTCCCCCTCCTAGCCCATCCACCACGACCTCTGTGCCCCTGTCGACAAACCGTGGTGCAATTGCCCTTTGTCTGCCATCCTTGGAATATCCAGGGCTACTCTGGCGATAGTGAGTACCTCCAGCCATGACGGGTGGGAGAATCGGGCTGGTATTGAATGAGAGGGACACCATGGGGTGGGGTGGGTAGTTAATGAGGTGAGTTCAAAAAGATAGCACCAGAAATCTAGCTCAGCCTCATGCACATAATCACTCTGTCACACTCAAGGAAAATCAAACATAGATAACATACTGTTAGAATCTGCCCAATGAGTCATAGATTCTTTTGAAACCAATTCCAGTTACAAAGATGCAGAACTAATGCTCATCTGACCTCACACCAATCTCCCTTTTTCTTATCTTTCCTGGGAAAACTGGCTCATGTTACACGATGCTATCGAAGTGTCTACATTTCACCATTCTGAAACCTGGGAACACATCCTTCCATGACACTGTCTCTCAGTCTCTCCCTCTCTGTCTACTTCCCAAACCCCTCCCATGTGGTGATATTTAAACTGATTCCCTCACCATCTCTCTTTGGTAGTGATGTCCACACCCACAGCACCCACTTGTCATAGCAGGTTGGAGATATGGAGCTGTAAATGGATGGGAGCTGCACGTCCTGTCACTCCCAGCCCGGGCTGCAAGTTTCCCCGCGCTGGGCAGTGATCTAATACAGTGTTACTGAGCAATGCACTGGGGTGGTGTACACAGCTCTACATTCTGGGAGGGTAACTGATCCTGGGTTACAGATCAATGCACTGGGATGGTTTACACAGTCCTACATGCTGGGACGGTAACTGCTCCTGGTTTACAGATCAATGCACTGGTGGTGGGTTATACATCTCATATGCTGGGAGGGTAATTGCTCCTTCTTTGCAGATCAATGCATTGCGGGTGGTCTATACAGCTCACATGTTGGGAGGGTAACTGCTGCTGATTTACAGATCAATGCACTGAGGTGGTGTACGCAGTCCTACATGCTGGGAGGGTAACTGCTCCTGCTTTACAGATTAATTCACTGCAAAGGTCGCTGTGCTGATCAGACTATCTGGTTGAGGTTTATAGATAATGCAATGATGTGGTTTGTGTAGCTCGATATGCTGGATGCATATTTGTTTCAGGTTTACACGTCAGTGCCCTGCTGTGATTTGCACAGCTCCCGGTGCTGGGCAGATATCTAGTCTGAGTTTATAGATCAATGCACTGCTGTGGTCTGTACAGCTCAACGCGCTGGACAGATATATGGTCTGGGTTAAAAGATCAATGACCTGATCTGATCTGTGCAGTGTTCCACTCTGGACAGATTGCTGGGTTTTACTGAGCAGTACACAGGCCGGGTCCATACAGTGTTCCAAGGTGAACAGATATCTCCACTGGGTTTATGGTGTCTGGGCTGGGTCTGTGAGGTGGATTGAGAATGTGGTATTTATAATCATTCAGCAATGCCTTTAGTTCCAATTCCAGTGATTGTGGCCCCTGTCTCTAACTCCATTAATGTTACAGTGTGCCCATGCACAGTACAAGATATTTGTGAAGTGGATAGGGGGAATGTTGATGGACAGGTCATGAGTTCCCTGGAACGTTCTGTCCCTGACATTCTATAACTGACCTTTCCCGGAACGTTCTGTCCCCGACATTGTTTGTGAACGGCCGGACGTCAGTGAATTGAACAAACGATAAGATCCAGAGAGATCCCGTTCCAGGGAGAAGTAGACACTGTTCCGAAGGGCCGTCAGGCAGTTAAAGGGGTGAATACGTTTTCTCTACATTTCGCCACGTTTCAGCATCGACCAATTTAAACCAAAACACAGAAATTCCCAAACTCAGTCCGTCTTCAGGAAACTAAGAATCCTTCAGGACAGCAACGTTTCCACCCT
>NC_057717.1:12639012-12659111 GCF_004010195.1 Chiloscyllium plagiosum
ATTTCAGACCAAGAGCAGATCAGTCATGATTTTAGTGAAGGACAAGGCAGGCTTGGGGTTTGAACGACCTGCCCCTGTTTCTGATGTTCTCCCATTCTGTTATTGGAAAGTAAGTGGGTGTTATTTTCATGAATGTCAGCCATGGAATGTTGCAGGCAGGGAGACCAGAGGATTTTGAGAGCCATCTCTGGGTGAGGTATGGCGGCTGTATTCTCAGTGAATCTGGGTCTAAACATGACCAACAAATGAAGCACAAGTTGCAGAGAGGGGAAGCTCTGTAAAAAGAGATGAGGGGCCTCTTTCATACCCGCGCCTGGATTTTCCAATTACATTTCCCAAATCACTGCAAAGCGTGTGTGACAGTCTTGACAGGCTGAATGGTCTCCTCTGTTGCTGTGCAACAGGTTGTAGGAGTAAGTGGCCTCCAACTGCTCCTATCCAGCACGTATGAGGGGATGACTGGAACACAGAAACATAGGACTGAGAAGAGGAGTGGAACATTAGATACTTTGAGCCTTCCCCACGAGGTACTAAGATTGTGAACTCAGCCCCACTTTCCTGTCTGTATCTATTATCCGTGACTCAATTCCCTGTCAAATATTTAAATAAACAGTTTTCAATCGATGTGAACATGGAGGCACGATAAACTTCCAGTGAAGAGAATTCCAACTGAAAGATCCTTTCAGACTTTTTCGCCATCCATCTTATAGCATCAGACAGTCATGCAGCGCAGAAACAGACCCGTTAGTCCAATCTGTTCACTCCGATCAGATATCAAATCTGATATTGTCCCATTTGCCAGTATTTGGCCAATATCCCTCCTCTTTCAGATACTTTTTAAATGTGCGATTGTAACCGCCTTCACCACTTCCTCTGACAGCACTTCCTGTACACACACCACTCTCTGTCTGAAACATTTACCTTCAGGTCCCTTCTAAATTATTCGCCCGCTCACTTTCAAACTATGCCCTCTTGTTCCGAACTCCCCTATCCTGCGTAGCAGAACATGGCTGTTCAGAATATCCATGCCTCTGATTCTATAAAGCTCTATAGTGTCAACCTTCAGCCTCTGACACTCTAGGGGGAAACACCTCAACCTAATCAACCTTTCCCTGAAGCTCAAACCTCCAGTTCTGCAACCGAGTTGTACGCAGTATTCTTAAATTGGCCTCACCAACATCCTGTACAGATGCAACATGCCACCACAACTCCTATACTCAATGCTCTGACTGATTAAGGCAAAGGTGCCAAATGTGTTCTGCACCACTCTGTCGACCTGCGACTCCACTTTCAAGGAACAATGCACCTGAAGCCCATGTCCCTTTGATCCACAACACGCCCCAGGACCTGACAATTAAGTGAATAATTTATGCCCTGATTTGCCTTCCCAAAATGCAAAACTTATCTAAATTTAACATTATCTGAAACTCATTGTCCCTTTGTCCCATCTAATTGTGGTCTCGCTATACTCTGAGATAATCTACTACACCACCTTTCTGATTTAATCTGTAACCTTACTTACTATGGCCCCAATATTCGCATCTAAATCCTTTACATAAATGATAAAATGCAATGAAGTCAGTACTGATTCTTACAGTACACTGCTGCTCACAAGCCTCAGTCTGAAAAATACCCCTCTTCCTTCAAGCCAATTGTGACTAGCTTCTTCTGCATCCCATGTGACCGAACCTACTAATTTGCCTATCAATCAGAATATTGTGAACACCTTACTGAGGTCCATGTAGACAATGTCTACCAATCTGCCTTCATCAATCTTCTTTGTCACCTCTTCATAACACTCAACCAAATTAATGAGACATGATTTCCCAAGCAGAAAGCTACGTTGACTACACCGATCAGCCCTTTCCTTCCCAAATGTATGAGCTGAAAAATGTGTTGCTGGAAAAGCACAGCAGGTCAGGCAGCATCCAAGGAGCAGGAGAATCGACGTTTCGGGCATAAGCATGTTTGTAAATCCTGTCCCTCAGAATCCCATCCAACAACTTACCCACTGCTGACATCAGGCTCACTGGTCTACAGTTCCCCGAAGTTTGGGGTCATTGTTACCTTTTCCATTCCCACTACTCCACTGCTCACAGCAAATGTCAAATGTTACCAGGTTTGTGATAAGGCCGATGATATCGGTCTCAGTCTGGGTCAGTGTCAGTTTTAGGAACAAGTAGGTTAGTTTCTTTAATCTGCTCAAATAGCACGTTTATGATTCAGAGTAATGTTAGTCAAACTATGGTGGAAAGATCCATGGCAAACTGTTTGGATATTGCAAATAAAGAATCCATATTTCCCTGTCTAAAAACACTGACACAGACACACAGGCACACACAGACACACACACAGACACACACACACACACACACACACACAGACACACACACACATAGACACAGACACGCGCACACACACACGCAGATAAACAAAATCTCAGCAATTTAAAGTCCATATATTATTGTAACTCATGACAAAAGGAAAAATTGAGAGATTGTTCAAAATGTTATTCTGCTTCTGAAGACATTCTACTCACACAAGCTGCTAGCAAAGGGACTTCATCCTGGAACAGTTGGATTTGGCTGAATTCCGTTTGCATTAGACAGTGAGGAGATTCCAATGAATTCTGGCCAGGGATCGCCCACGGGTATCACAGTGGCTCAGTGGTTAGCACTTCTGCCTCACAGCACCAGGGACATTCGTTCAATTCCAGACTCGGGTGACTACTTGTGTAGAGGTTGCACATTCTCCCCTTCTAATGGTTGCTCCAGTTTCCTTCCACAGTCCAAAGCTGTGCTGGTTAGGTGGATTGGTCATGATAATTTGTCTTCAGGTGTTTCTAGGTTAGATGCATCGGTTGGGGTAAATGTAAGGGAGCGAGCCTGGGAAGATTGGTATGGACGTTTTGGGCCGAAGGGCCTGTTTGCACACTGTCGGGATTCTATAAAAATAAGAATGGTAACAATGACTGTAGATTTTTTGTTTTCGCTCACACACATTGCTGAGTTGAGTATGGTTGCCATTACGAAAAAGATAGTGCTAGAAAAGTTAAAAAGTCTTAAAATTGATAAATCTCCTGGCCCCGATGGGATACACGCTAGAGTTCTGAGAGAGGAGGCTGAGGAAATAACAGAGGCATTGGTTGAGATCTTTCAAGAGTCACTGGAGTCAGGAAAGGTCCCGGATGATTGGAAGATGGCTGTTGTAACCCCCTTGTTCAAGAAAGGATCAAGGCAAAAGATGGAAAATTATAGGCCAATCAGCTAAACCTCGGTTGTTGGTAAAATTCTAGAATCCATCATTAAGGATGAGGTTTCTAAATTCTTGGAAGAGCAGAGTCTGATTAGAACAAGTCAACATGGATTTAGTAAAGGGAGGTAATGCCTGACAAACCTTTTGGAATTTTTTGAAGAGGTAACAAGTAGGTTAGACCAGGGAAACCCAGTGGATGTGGTCTATCTAGACTTTCAAAAGGCCTTTGATAAGGTGCCACACGGGAGGCTGCTGAGCAAGGAGAGTGCCCATGGTGTTCGAGGTGAGCTGCTGGGATGGATTGAGGATTGGCTGTCTAACAGAAGGCAGAGAGTTGGGATAAAAGGTTCTTTTTCAGAATGGCAGCCGGTGACGAGCGGTGTCCCGCAGGGTTCGGTGCTGGGGCCACAGCTGTTCGCATTATATATTAATGATTTGGATGAGGGAACCGGGGGCATTCTAGCGAAGTTTGCCGATGATACGAAGTTAGATGGACAGGCAGGTAGTACTGAGGAAGTGGGGAGGCTACAGAAGGATCTAGACAGGTTGGGAGAGTGGGCCAGGAAATGGCTGATGGAATTTAACGTGAGCAAGTGCGAGGTCTTGCACTTTGGCAAAAAGAATAAAAGCATAGACTACTTTCTAAATGGTGAGAAAATTAATAAAGCCAAAGCACAAAGGGATCTGGGAGTCCTAGTCGAGGATTCTCTAAAGGTAAACATGCAGGTTGAGTCCGTGATTAAGAAAGCGAATGCAATGTTGTCTCTTATCGCAAGAGGGTTGGAATATAAAAGCAGAGATGTACCACTAAGACATTATAAAGCTCTGGTTAGGCCCCATTTGGAGTACTGTGTCCAGTTTTGGTCCCCACACCTCAGGAAGGACATACTGGCACTGGAACGTGTCCAGCGGAGATTCACACGGATGATCCCTGGAATGACAGGTCTAACATATGAGGAACGGCTGAGGATACTGGGATTGTACTCGTTGGAGTTTAGAAGATTAAGGGGAGACTTAATAGAGACGTACAAAATAATACATGGCTTGGAAAAGGAGGATGCTAGGAAATTGTTTCCGTTAAACGAGGAGACTAGGACCCGTGGACACAGCCTTAGAATTAGAGGGGGTCACTTCAGAACAGAAATGCGGAGACATTTCTTCAGCCAGAGAGTGGTGGGCCTGTGGAATTCATTGCCACGGAGTGCAGTGGAAGCCGGGAAGCTAAATGTCTTCAAGGCCGAGATTGATAGATGCTTGTTGTCTAGAGGAATTAAGGGCTACGGGGAGAACGCTGGTAAGTGGAGCTGAAATGCGCATCAGCCATGATTGAATGGCGGAGTGGACTCGATGGGCCGAATGGCCTTACTTCCACTCCTATGTCTTATGGTCTTATGGTCTTATGGTGATGAGGAATATTGAAGGAGAGAGAGTGCAATAGGCCGTTCCTTCTCGGGCAGATTACATTTTCTCCCTCTCTGAGCTGAATCACACAGTAATGTCTTCCTCTCCCAAACTGGACCATGTGAGGTCTCCTTGTACATTGTCCAAACTGTGTCTGCATCACATTCCCTGTTCCATGTAGGTGCATCATTGCTGCTGTTATACACAGAGCCATACCCTTAGCAGAAAATGGTTTCGGTCGATTTGAAGATATGTTTATATGCCCCTGCGACATTAAAAAATAAAATGTTGAATGTATTCGTAATATTGTGTTAAAATTAATGCATTTTGTATCAAATACAGAAATTGCTAGAAAGGCTCGGCAGGTCTGTCAGCATCCAGATGCCTTTTACATGCTGTATTTGTACCAGCCTCCACCACTTCCTCTGGCAGCTCATTCCACATGTACACCACCCTCTGTGTGAAATGGTGCTCGTGAGCTCTTCAAAATCTTTCCCCTCTCAATTTCAACCAATGCCCTCTAGTTTTGAACGCCCCTAACCTGGGGACAACCCTGACTACTCACCCTATCCATGACCATTTTGATTTTATAAACCTTTACTGCTGCGAAATGTGACTCCAATCAACACGAATGGCTGTGCTTCAAATCATCCTGAGCCGAAATTCTGAAATGCAATACTGACACCTCTTCCTTCTCCATCAAACCACAATTCTAAATCCTTTTAATCAGTTTGTTCAGATGTGTTATGAAGCACTTCTGTGGGATTTACACCTAGGCCTTTATGCCCGGAGCTAGGTTCACTAGCACCACTCGGCAATACTCAAATGGCTGTAACATTATTCACCTGTGTGTTTGCTCATCAGCCTGTTCTGACATGCTGTGACATACCTCGGCAACAGGCAGGACTTGAATTCAGAACTTCTTGTCCAGAGCTTGTAACACCACCACGCACGTTCAGGAATCAAATCCAAAGCTCTGGCTCAGAGGCAGGGACATTACCCACTGCACTACCATAACGAGATTTTGGGTCATATTTTAAGTACCAGCTTTCAGCTCGATGTGGATTTATTATAGTCAGGTTACCATTATTGAACTACACAAAACACTTTGTATTGTTAAACAAATACAAACTATTTGCCTCAACTGTAGGATGTTGAGTGTACGGGATTAGTGGTGCTGGAAGAGCACAGCAGTTCAGACAGCATCCGAGGAGCAGTAAAGCCGACGTTTCGGGCAAAAGCCCTTCATCAGGAGGCTTTTCCAGCCAAACTAATCCAGAATCTGGTTTCCAGCATCTGCGGTCATTGTTTGTACGTGCTGCTCCATCGAAGTTAACTATGAACAGCTTTAATTGCTATTATCTGTAGCCTGCAATATTAGGGAAAGAAATCCTGCAGACACACTGAACAATGAAGGGTCTCAAATAGATATTTATTACTGAACACCAGAGACGAGAAAGACCATAATTTCTGGCCCCAAAACACGGATCAGTATTCGCCAACTCTCATGCGTGACTGTCCTCTTCCTAAAACCATTAAACGATTACTGTCCAGCCTCTGCTCCCCACTGACTGTGTCTGCAATCTGTCCCTCCTCCCCTTAACTGCACAAGGCAAACCAAGCACAGGGTCTTTGTGAAAATCAAGGCCGGAGTGTGCAGGCCTCCTGGAGAGGGGGAGGGAATTTTAAAATTAAGCGGGGAAGTGAGGTGGCAGTAATATCACTCACTGGGCTGAGGAGTGGCAGATGGAGTTTAGTTTGGATTAATGCGAGGTATTGGATTTGGTAAATCAAACAAGCGCAGGACCTATACAATTAAAAGCAGGGGCTTTGGTAGTGTTGTAGGACAGAGACCTAGCTGTCAGGTATAATTCTTTGGGGGGGGGGGTGGTGAGGAAAAAAACCCTATCAAGTGCCATTGGCACTTTGGATTTTGTTTCGTTGTTTTTTTTATGTTTTTAGCTTTAGAAAGTTTTGAGAGCTTGTTGGTTGCAGTCGTTTTAGTTTGCAGATTTAAGGCTCGATGAGTCTTTTGTCATTAATGCTCAGCGATGTGTAATTTGATATGAAATTCTCTAGAGTTCAAATGTTGCTGCATGGTGTTGTGGATAATGCTGTGCTTAAATGGTGTACCTGGATCATTAAGGGGAGCCATCTGCCAGTCAAGAGGAAAGATATACTTTCTCCTCTTAAAAAAAGAGAGAGAGGATGTTGTCCTATTGCAGGAGATGCACCTTGATGGCAAGGAACATTTGACGTTACAGCAGGATGGGTTTGATCGGGTTTATTTCTCGTCTTTCAATACTAAGAGTGGGGGAAAAGTCATAATGGATAGGAAGAATCTTCCATTTAAATTACTAGATTGTATTAAACACCCATGGAAGGATCATAATCCTCAAAGTCTTGAACTATGGGAATTAATTCAGTATTTTAAATGTTTATTGACACCCTCTTAAAATCCTGGTAGATGCATTTTTTCCAAAGTAAGTTATCTTGCATCATGGCACATTATTGTAAAAGGAGATTTCGAATGTCTTATGGTCCCACGACGGACAGAATGTCCAAAGGTCCCCCAGTACCCTCGTTATGATGTAAGCAATTAATGGATGTGTGTGCAGAATTAGAGCTGGTGGATGTCTGGAGGCAGATCTATCTCACAAGTAGGGATTTTATTTTCTCCTTTAACCCGCAGAAATGGCACACGAATGTTGATCTCTTCCCCATCCCTGCAGCAATCTTAGATTCGATGGCATCCTGCACAATTGGGAATATTACCCCAAATACCTGCCCAGAAGTGGGATAGAAGTCACATAAAATTATGTTGTATGCAGATGGTCTTATGTTTTTGTCAAATCCCGCAATTTCGGTAGCTCACGTGATGCAATGCATTAATTCACTTGTCGCCTTTTCGGGATTTAAGATTAATTTTACAAAGTTGGAGGCCATGTCTATGGGCGGTCTAGGGGAAATTCCTGATGAGGGCAATCCTGGTTTCCTTTTAAATGGTCACGGGGTGGTGGGGTGGGGGAGGGTATCCCAATTTCGGTATATTCATTACATCCGTCTTTGATCATTTATTTAATGTGAACTATGTCCATTTGTTTGACAAAATTAAACAAGACCATCCAAGATGGGAGGCACTTCCAATATCCTGGCTAGGTCGGATAGCTGTTATTAAAATGAATGTCCTTCCTCATTTACTATACCTCGTTGAATGCTTCCTTTGATGTTTCCCAGACAGATATTTAGGAGACTTTGTGGCTGGTTTAGCTCTTTTATTTGGCACCATAAGCGACTCTTTATCAAGCTAACCAAATTGCAACTACCCCCAGATTGTGGGGAGTAGATCGCCCAGATAAAAGTTATCAATTAAGTTCTTTATATCCTATGTTAGTGTCTGGGCCGCTGAGGACTCGGCGTCAATACGGTTAGATAATGAACCGTCTCAGACAAAGTGATCCCTTCTAAGTCTGTTTTGCTTAGCTAAAGTGACAACATTTATGAAGTATTGCCATAACCCAACAATTATCAATACTGTTGAAGCATGAATAATAATGCATCAGATCGAGGGCAATACAGCCAAAACCATGTTTCTTACCCCTATGATTGGTATACCGGGTTGTCATCCGGGGATAATGGATTCCAGTTTTAAACTGTGGGCAGCAAGGGGTGTGCCTTGCTTGAGTGATTTAGAATTAGTAGAATCTCTACAGTGTGGATACAAGCTCTTGGGCCCAACAAGTCCACTTCGACGCTCTGAAGAGTAAACTACCCAGACCCATTCCCCTGCCATGCTATATTTACCCTGACTATTGCCCAAACCTACACATCCCTGAACATTATGGGTGATTTATCAATGACTAATTCATCTAACATGCACGTCTTTGGACTGTGGGAGGAAACCCTCACAGATACGGCGAGAATGTTAACTCCACACAGCCAGTCACCCAAGGCCAGAACCAAAGCCGCGACCCTGGTGCTGTGAGGCAGCAGTGCTAACCACAGAGCCACCACGTGTTATTTGATGGAGAAACAATGATATCATTTGATCAAATAACTCGCATGGACGACCTAGTCGTGACCTCTTATGTATGTTTTTCCAGATCAGAGATTTGATTTAAAAAAAACACACTTTTAACAGGCTCTTACAGATCTGATAGAAGGAAGTGAGCGCCTATTGCTTAGAATACATTTCTGCCAGTACCCTTTATCATTAGTTTGAGAGTGTCCCCTCAGACGAGACAATGCTTTGCGATGTCTGTGTGAGAGAGTTGGGGGTTCAGAACACTTCGGAGACATGGGAGGATATTTGTGAAAATGCTCGAAGGATTTTGATCTGTAATAGCACCCATTCCATGCAGTTGAAAATTCTTCGTAGGGTCTATCTCACTCCAAATTGTCTCTCAAAATGCAAAGTGGGATTATCTTCAGCATGTCCTAAATTCAGAATGACTACAAGCACTCTTACTCATTGCTTGTGGTCCTGCTGGAGACTTCTTCTGTATTGGAGCACTGTGGTAGGTGTGATAGAGTGCGTATTGGGGACTGAATTGGGCATGGACGTGCCCAGGATACTTTCCACAGATGAACAGTGGAAACAAAATTATATCCTTACATTCCGTACTTTCCGTGCTAGGAAAAATATTCTGTTGTGTTGGATGTCTGAAATCCCCCCACCACCATTTCCCACCCTCCTCCCGGGTCTGTTGGGTAGTCATAAGCTCTTCATGGAGAATATCCCTTTGGACTTTCTCACCAGTGTGGTGCACCAAAAAAACAGAGAGTTATATCAGACATGGAGCCCTTTTGGATGACTGCGATACAGGCTTATCTGCCACTGTCAGAAGGGCTTTTATATAGCCATGACGATATTGTCTAATGAATATAATATCTAGCGAGGAAGAACTATGAACAGAAAAATGTGTATCAGTTAATGCTCTTGATGAACGAGAGCTGTCCTTTTGTTATGCTGAGCTGTATTACTTATTAATTATTTATTGTTTAGTTTTTTTCTTCTGTCTGTGTAGTGTTGTAACTTGTTTTATATGTACATGCAATTGGATGTAATTTTTTCAGTTATTTGTGTTGTGTTGTTATAATATTAAAAATCTCTTTTTCAATAAAAATATGTTTTGAAATTAAAATGCTAACATTGGTAGAATACAGTCCCAAAAAACTCTCATTAGGGAGACCACTCATGGTGGTTTATCCTGAGGATCACCACATCTCAGGTGATGGGGTGAGGTTGAGAGAGTGTACCCTTCATAGTAATCTCTGTCAGTGGGAGGAACTGTACCTGCGCTGTTGCCCTGCCTCTACATCACAATCCTGCCGTCCTGCCAACTGAGTGGGAGACTGTGTTACTGTTACAGACAGAAACAATCACAGACAAAGGATAAGAGAAACATTCATAAAAAAGGAAAGTGGTACAATTCAGATAACGGTCAAGATAACGCCTTAGGGTAAAAACGTTCTCTGCTCGAAATTGTATTTATAACAAGACGTGTTTAGAAGTTGTTTTGGGTTTAATATCATTAAGGTGAGTCAAGTGACTCTTATGTGTTACACACTGGGACACTGCCATTTTCCTGAAACTGGGAATTATTTGGAACATTATCTGGAACATTCCATAATCGGCATTCTCCAGAATATTCTATGACTATGTGGGAGGTATTGCAAAGGAGCGAGAGCGAGAGAGAGAGAATGTGTTGCATGCAGTAGTGAGAGTGGTGGACCATGAGCCTTGTTCGGGGTTAGTTGCAATCACAGATATACAGTGAGCGTGGGGGATCAAAGAGAGTATAGTGACACTCATTCTGACAGACTGGGAAAGGTTATTGATGCTTGTCCTGTATTGCTGGACAGTTCTTCAGACCGCAAATACTACACTGAGCTGGGTAGTGAGCACAGACAATGCTCGGTAGGTCTGGTGGTGTGGCACCCTCCGGGATGGGAATGCTCCCCCTCTGTACTCGCCCATCGAATACGCCACCACACTCCATCAACAAACCATGGTAAATTGCCCCTTATCTACCAATATGCCATTTCCCTGTCTTTGCTCTATATCCTTTAATCCTTTCCTATCTGTGTATTTGTCCAAATGTCTTTTCAATGTTGTTATTGTACCCATTCCAACCACTTCCACTGGCAGCTCAGTTCATATGCGTACCACACTCAGTGTAAAACAGTTGACCCTCAGGTTCCTTTTTCCTTTTTCCTCTCCAAACATTAACAGATGTCTTCTCGTCTTCGATTCCCCAACCTTGCAAAAAATTTGAAGTATTCACCCCTATGCACACCTCTCATGATTTGATAAAATCTATTCTTCCATAAGAACCCCCTCAGTTTCCTACTCTGTAAAGAGATAAGTTCTAACCTGTCCAACTTCTCCTTATAACTCAGACCCTTTAGCTGAGGAGACATATTTGTAAATTTCTTCTATATTCTTTCTTGTTCAATAATATCCTTTCTCGAGCAAGGTGAACAAAACAGAACACAGTACTTTAACTGCAGCCTTACCAACATCCTGTACAATTGCAACATAACGTCCCAACTTCTATACTCAATGTGCTGATGTAGGCCAGTGTGCCAACTGCCTTCTTCACTGTCCTGTGTATCTGTGACTCAAATTTCAGACAACCGTGCACCTGATCTCCAACGTCCTTTTGTTCCACTACACTCCTTAAGACCCTCTCATTCATCATTAAAACCCTACCTGGATTTGACTTTCCAAACTGCAAGACGTCACACTTATCTGTATTAAACTCCATTTGCTAATTCTCAGCCCAATATCCCAACTGGTCAAAGTACTGCTGCAATTTCTGATAACGTTCCTCACTGTAAACGATGCCTCCAATTTTAGTGTCATCTGCAAACTTACTAACGTTGCTTTGTGCACACTCATCCAAATTATTGATATAGATAACAAACAGCAATGGGCCCAGCACCGACCCTGAGGCACTCCAGTTGTCACAGGCCACCAGACCGACAAGCATACCTCCACCTTAGTCATTTTCTTCACAACGTCAAGCCAATTGTGTCGCCAGTTTGCCAGTTCACCTTGGATTCCATGCGATCTAACCTTCTCGAACGGCTACTATGTGGCCTATATAGAATATGTCTACCACCCTGCCCTCGTCAGGCTTCCTGGTCACTTCCTCAAAAATCTCTAACAAAATTTGTAAGACATGATCCGGCATGCACAAAGCCATGCTGACTGCTCCAAGTCAAACTCTGTCTTTCCAAATGCATGAACATCTTATCTCTCAGAACCTTCTCAAGTGGTTTACCGAAAACAGGTGCGAAGCTTACGGTTCTATATTTCCTAGGCTTTTCTTTGCAGCCATTCCTGAATAAGGGCACAACATATGCTACCGCCCAGTCTTCTGGGATCTTGGCCCTTAAGCTTTTTTTCTCGCCTCTTGCAGTGCTCTTGAATATATCTGGTCAGGACCAAGTGATTTGTCTGACTTTGTGCATTCTAATATGTCCAACAGCAACTCTACTGTGATATGGACAGTACCAAGATATCACAACTAACCTCCTAAAGGTCACAGGTCTTCATGTCTTTCTTCATGATAAACACAGAAAGGAAATTGAGGACTTCACCCATCTCTTGAGGTTTTACACATGCATGCCTATTTTGGATTTTAAAGCATCCTATTCTCTCTCTAGTTGCTTTTTATCTTTACTATACTGAATTTGGATTCACTCTAATCTTCTCAGCCAAGACTATCTCATACCCCCTTTTCACATCTGCAGCACCCCTTGTCAAGGCACAGTGGAGATATGGAGATGTAAATGGGTGGGAGCTGCATATCCTGTCACTTCCAACATTGTCTGCAAGTTTCCCCACACTGAGCTGCGATCTAACACAGTATTACCGAACAATGCAACAGCCTGGGTTTATATATGAACGAATCAGTGCGGTCTGCACAGCTCCCCACTGGACATTTATCCCAGGATTATAGATCAAGCATTGGTGTGGTCTGCACAGAGTTCCATTCTGGATATTGGTGGGTTGCATTCAGAAGTACGCGAGCCAGATCTACACAGTGCTCCATCTGGAAAGTATAATGGATAGGCTGGGTATGTGAGTTGGATTGCGAATGTGAGAGACTAAACATCTGGCAATATCTTTATTTTGTGTTTTCATTCTTGTTATTAGACCCTTCAAATCCTGACTCATCCGGTTAGACCCGACCCTCTGGATGAGTGATAGTGACTGTTGTTACAGCATCTGGGTCGGCAACATGACCAACAAATGGAGCAGAGGCTGCAGAGAGGACAGTCTCCGTAAAATGGAATGAGGAAATCACAATCAGATCAGCCGTGATCTTAGTGAATGGTGGCGCAGGATTGAATGGACCACGAATACAACTTGTTCATATAATTCTGTTTGTTCCAAGCAAACTCCCCTTCTCTCCCAGTGTCCCTTACTGGTGGGGAGTGACTCCCCTCCTCCTGTTTCTGCGTAACAGGATCCTCGGGCCTCACTCGCCTCTCGATTTCCCTGTATCCCAGTTTCGAGCAGTTGAATGAGTGCCTTGTGTTCTAGTGTTCCAGTCTCGTGCAGTTGAATGACTCCCTCCTGGTCCTGTGTCCCAGTCTCGAGCAGTTGAATGACTGCCTCCTGTTCCTGTGTCCCAGTCTCGAGCAGTTGAATGACACCCTCATGTTCCTATGTCCCAGTTTCGAGCAGTTGATTGACTCCCACCTGTTCCTGTGTCCCAGCCTCGAGCAGTTGATTGACTCCCACCTGTTCCTGTGTCCCAGCCTCGAGCAGTTGAGTGACTCCCACCTGTTCCTGTGACCCAGTCTTCAGCAGCTGAATGACTCCCTCCTGTTCCCGTGTCCTAGTCTTCAGCAGCTGAGTGACTGCCTCCTCATCGAAGTTTTGTGAAAGTAGATGTCCTCCACCTTCTCCAGAGTAGCAGGCTGCAATAGCTCTGTGCTCAACTGCTGCTCTTGTGCAATGGAGTTGAGGGACTGAATGGCCTCTTCACATTCTTTACAGCTTTTCTTGACTAAAAGCCTTTCTCATGTTTCTGTAAAACATCATCAAAATCTGAATGATTTATTTTTGTATTTGACTGTCAGTAATTGAGCAAACAAGCTGACCGTCAGAATTCAGAAGCTGAATAGCCTCCTCCTGTTCCCATGCTAAACACTCGAGAGTCAATAGACTCTCAGAGATGTATAGCATGGAAAAAGATCCTTCGGTCTGGACTTCTATACCAACCAAATATCCTAAATTAATCCCGTTACCCTTGCCAGCATTTGGCACATCTCCCTTTATACACTTTCCATGCATGTATCCATCCAAATGCATTTTAAATGGTGTAACTGTACCTGCCTCCACTACCTCTTTTAGCTGTTCAATCCATGCACGCCGCAGTCTCTGTGTGAAACTGTTGTCCAAATGTCCCTTTTTAAATCTTTCCCCTCTCACATTAAAACTTTGTCTTCTAATTTTGGACTCGTCTATCCTGGGAAAGGACATTGACTGTTTACCTTATCTAAGCCCCTCATGATTTTATAAACCTCTTTAAGGTCACCTCTCGGCCTCAACACTTGAAAATAGTCTCAGCCTATTCAAACTCTCCCTGTAACTCTAACCATCCAACGCCTGCAATATTCTTTTAAATCTCTTCTGCAACCTTTCAAGTTTGGCAACATCTTTCCGACGGCAGGGAGACCAGGATTAAAGGCAATAGCACAAAAGTGGCCAAACCAATGTCCTGCACAGATGCAACATGTCGTGCAACTGTTTAGGTTCAAAACACGCCCCAATAAAGGGAAGATCACCAAGTGCCTTCTTCACTGCGCTGTCTACCTGTGACGGCACTTTTAAGGAACGGAGAACCTGCACCACAAGGTGACACAGTAGCTCAGTGACTAGCATTGCTGCTTCAGAGCACAGGGATCTGGGTTTAATTCCATTTTTGAATGACTGGTTGTGTGGAGTTTGCACATTCTCTCCGTGTCTGCATGAGTTTACTCCGGATGTTATGTTTTCCTCTGACAGTATAAAGATATGCAGGTAAGGGTAGATTGGCCATGCTAAATTGTGTATAGTACCCAGGGATGTGTAGGCGAGGTGGATGAGCCATGGAAAATGCAGGCTCAGAGGAATAGGGGTTTGTCCAGTGGGATACTGTTTAGAGGTTCGGTGTGGCCTCGATGGGCTGAATAGCCTGTTTCTTCACTGTTGGGATTCTATAATTTCTATGGAGTTATCCTTGTTTGGCAACTTTCGTCAGGACCCTGCCTATATGTCTTGCCCTGATGTTTCTTGCCAAAATGCAACACCTCACGTTTATCTAAAATAAACTCCAGCTGCCACTCCTCAGCTCACCTAATCAACGTCCCATTATATTCTGAGACATTATTCTTCACTGTCAACTACACCAACAAATTTGGAATTATCTACAAACTTACTGACCGTACCTCATATACTCAAATGCAAATGATTTGTATAAGTAACAAAAGGCAGTGGACCCACTATTCATCTTTGCGGCACGCCACTGGTGACAGGTCTCCAAGTTCAATGAACAAATGTCCACTGTCAGGCCGTGTCTCCAATATTCAAGAAAATTTTGGACCTAAATGGCGAAATCTCCCTGGATTCCAGGCAATCTAACCTTGCTAACCAGTCTACCATGTAGAACATTTTGGTTTTCTTGCTGAATTACATAAAGACATCATCCACTGTCCTGCCTTCATCAATCATCTTCATCACTTGCTCAAAAAATGTCACCGAGTCAGTGAGACGTGATCGCCAATGTATAAAGCCCTCTTCTGTCCTTGTCTTTCCAGATGCATATAAGTCCTTTCCCTCAGCCTCCCCCCAACAATTTAGTCACCATTGACGTCAGGCTCACCGATCTATAGTTACCTGGTTTTTCCTTACTTTCTGAAATAATGCCACGATGTTACCAGCCCTCCAGTCTTTTGACGCCTCAATGATACAAATCAATGATACAAATATATCAGCAAAATGCTGAGCAATCTCTTTCCTAGCTTCCCACAAACTTCTGGGATACAACTGATCAGGTCCCATGGATTTGTTCACCTTTATATGTTTTAAAATGTCCAACATCTCCTTGTAATATAGATACTTTTTAAGATATCACTACATTGTTCTGCATTCTCTCGCTCTTGCAACCTCCTCCACATTAAATATTGAGGAGAAATACTTGTTTAGTATCCCTTCCATCTCCTATGGTTCCACACATAGGTAGCCTTACTGATCTTTAATGTGCCCTATTCTCTCCCTAGTTAATATTTTGCCATTAAAGGACCTGTACAGTTGCTTCAATGCCTTGTTAACCCTATTTCTAATGCCATCTCATGTCCATATTTTTCAGGCCGGATTTCCCCGTTGACTATACACTTACTGCCCTTATACTCCTCTCGGGACTCACTTGATCTCAGCTCTGTTTACCTGACATACGCCTCCTTCCTTCCCTTGACCAGAGTATCAATATATCTAGCCATCCAGCACTCCCTGCACACACCAGCCTTCCCCAACTCACTAATAGGAACATGTTGGCTCCGGACTCTCTGAAACCAAGTTTTGATGGCCTTGCATTTTACAACTATCCCTTTACCTGCGAATAGGGTGTTCCAATTAGCCTTTCACAGGGCTTGTCTAACACTTTCAAAATTGGCCTTATTCAAAGTTAGAACTTTAATGTTTATGTCAGGTCTTTCCTAACTCCACAACTAGGTTAAAACTAATATTTATGTGTAACAGACTTGAAAGTTAAATAAACATTTCCTGCCCCTCTGCAACAGGCTCGAGAGGCTGAATAGGCTCCTCTTGTCCCTCTGAAATAGACTCAAGAGGCTTCATGGCCTCCTCCTGTCCCTGTGTAACAGACCCAATACATCAAATGACACAGCAACCCATGGATTATGAGCAGCCGGTAAACTATATCCGAGGGAGGACCATCCTTTCTCAGTTACAGAAACACAAACAACACAATATACTCCAGTGCCCTCTCAGTAACACCTCATACAGCTGCAGCGACACATCTCTTTGTTTTGAATTATTCTGTTGGCAAAACGTGCCAATCTTCCAGATTTCCACCTTTTCAAGTAGCAACAGGCTAATATGGGCTGAATAGCCTTCTCTTATGCCTCTGTAAGAGGTCCATAGGGACAGAATTGCTTCGGCCTGTTCCTGAGCAGCAGTCTCAATGATCTGTCGCAAGGTTATGAAAGGATTTGACAACAGGGCATTAAAACCAGGAGTAGCCTCACACTGGTCAATAAGTGCCGTACTTTGTGTTAAGGTATCTAGAAACTTGTCCACCCGACTTTTTTTTAATGCAGCCGATCTGTTATTATATAACTGCCTCCTTTCATAAACAGAGTGGAACATATATAGACCTCTGCAGTGTCCTGTTAATACTCTCATATACAAGTTAATGAAAAGATTTAAAAGATTTAAAGATTTATGGTCCATTTCTCAGCAACCCTCATCCATTCCATCCAAAACCAGTAAGTGAAAAATGATGTATGGAACAGGTTAACTGAGCCTATTTATTCAGTAAGTGTGATTAATGCCAATCTCCATGGATTCGAATTATCCCAGTGGAGGGTTTCCATCTTTTAATGATAAATGGGCTCCGTTCAATGTGTCAACCCATGACATGAGCGGGAGCATCACCGACAGCACTGACAGGGATCAGCAGCTCCAGAGAGAGGGAGAGGAGAGATCAGAATCTGAGAACATTAGACTGGAATGTTCCAACAATGGATTAGAATTTGAGAACATTAGACTGGAATATTCCAACAATAGACAGGAGCCTATCCGATTATGTTTGGTATCTTTCTGCATTTGGTTGGTGGTCATTATCATCGCAGATCTATAACGCTCGTCTCATTATTCAATAGTTTTATTATCCCTTCCTGGCTATCGTTGGTGTTCCTGGTGAGTGTCACTGTCCAGATTTTGTTTTCTATAAACCAGTTATGTCTGCATTGTTGTTATTTCATATAGTCTACACTTCTTGTCACTATTATTGTTCCTGTTGAATCTCTCAATCCAGATATTCACTCTATAGACCACTACTAACTGCATCAATGAATGTGTTCAATTACTGTCTCGCTTTCTGCTCTGGCAGTGTTACTCCGGGTCTCTATGTTGATCTATTCAGTTTCAGGGGAGAACCACAATGCATTGTATCATTGCCGTTGCTGTTAAGAGCATACAGGTCACTCTCTACTGTTCTGGTTACTAACTTTATTTCCTTCCACTGTTTCCATCCCAACCCTGGCCAATATCTGCAGCTGAAACAGACAAGTCACAGCTGTGGGAGATTCATTAAGACCAGAAATAATGAAATGGAGTTTGTCAAGCTTTTGTTCACTTCTCGGTATGTCGCATGTGATGATCCATTGACAGGCGTGTTTCAGAAGTTATGAGAAACATCCTTGTAACTTGGTCTGTACCTGTGTTTGTCCCTCTCAAGTGACCTTGCGATAAGTAACATGAGGAAGCCCACTAAGTAAAGGACCAGGCATCTAAATTGCCTGACAATGCTGTCACATTTTTAATAAAATGTTATTTTCTCCTTTTTTTTAGTAAGTGGTCTTAAAGGCCAAACTACCTACTGAAAACGGCTCAAGTAAATAATGTACGGGGCTTTTTAATAAATAGTAATAACAATGGCCAGCTCGCACAGACGAGGCTTTCTAGGCATTTTTTTATTGTAACTATAATAATCATAAGGCGCTTGAGGTCCCAGAAGGGTTGTAAGTTTTAGTAAATTATGCCTAGCTGCTATTATCTCTGGAACCTCACTCGATGCTGCTTCCTCCTGGATTGGAGAACTGTATGCAAGAATACATGTCTGAATGTTCCTTTTTGCCAAGAGGTGCATTTATGTGATTGTAATATATTGGAACAGTTCATTTGTAGAATGTACTGTATCCATTATTCGGTTAAGATTTCCAATACTTAAGTTATTCTAAATTCCTCTTCATTTTGTATGGATTTTCATGAGAGTGTTTAAATATATGGTGTTTTGCTTTATGGTGAGTGGTTTGACTACTGGCATCACATCTGGAACACCCAACTCACATCTACCTTTAAAACAAGAAAAGGTTGGCATCCAAGCTACCTTCTTAAAATAATTTGAGGCAGTCTGGTTCGTCTATAGCAAACTGGGGACTCTTGTCCGGTTCTAAAGCGATAATACCAAATTGGGTTTAGAATTTTCAAACAAGCAATTCGACCCAACAAGTCCACACCGACCCTTCGATGAGTAACCTACCCAGACCCATTCCTCTACGCTATTATTACACATTTACCCCGACTAAGGCATCAAACCCATACATCCCTGAAAACTATGAACAATTTATCATGGCCAATTCACCTGACATGCACATTTTTGGATTGTGGGAGGAAACCAAAGTATCCAGAATAAGCTCATGCAGACACTGAAGTGTACGCACCAGGAGGCTATTGGGTTCAAAGGTCGAGTATGGTAGTTGTTAGTGTCTTTTTTTCCGGATGTTAAATTCGGTTGGTTTAAACAGTATTTTGTGTGTAAAGATTCAGTCGCTAAGAGTTCTCTGGGTATGGAAAAGTGAATTGGGGGTTTTACAAAAGGTAATGAAGGCAAAGCTGTAGGAATTGGCAGACAAGCTGGAGTTCGGGTTGTGTTTGTCTGTGAGAAAATGAGAGATAATTTCAGCTACAGCTCAGCAATTACATTTGTTGGAACTGTCGTCAGACTCTTTGGAAACGGCTGGAATTCAATTTCAAATGAGGCACCTTGAACATGAGAAGGAATTGAAACAGTTTGAATTATGATGAAAAATAGAAACAAAAGAAAAGGAAATGAAGAAGAAAGAGAGAAAAGGACAGAAGAAAAGTAGAGAGTTTCAACTTTAAAAGTTAACAGTTAGAGAGGAAACTTGACATAGAAGGCGGAGATGAAGGCAGACGGTCGGCGGGATGAAGAGGATAGTGAGGTTGAACAACCCTATTGTAACCAATGGCCTAATGAGGTTATGTTTAAATACACCCAGGCATTATCTAAATTTGATGAGAAGGATGGGGAAGCCTTTTGAATTTCATTTGAGAAAGTGGCTAAACGAATGCAGTGACCAGTGACGATGTGGATTTAGTTAATCCAAACAAAGCTGATAGGTATTTGCATCCCTATCAGAGGAGGTATCTGGCCAGTATGGGGTGGTGAAGAAAGCCATTTGAAGTGCATATGAGCTTGTGCCAGAAGCCAACAGACAGTGTTTCAGGAATCTAAAAAAGGGTCCCTGGTTAAACGCACATTGAGTTGGAAAGGATCAAACAAAGTAATTTTGAAAGGTGGGTAAGGGTATTAAAACAGAGCAAACCTATGACACTGTTAGAGAGATTCTTATTTTGGAGAAGTTCAACAATTCACTTCCTGCAGTCGTGAGAACTC
>NC_057717.1:12661542-12668577 GCF_004010195.1 Chiloscyllium plagiosum
AGATTTGGTGACCCAATTCTGGATGGAGAATGGGAACTGTAGTTAGACTTTCTGGGTGTGTAACATGAACACCAAATGGAGCAGACGCTTCAGAGACGGGAAGCTTTGAAACCACACAGTGAGGGTGTGTGGGGAAAGGGATCTGCTGTATCCACCTTGGGTTTTCCAGGAACAGCTTCCCAAGCTACACTTAACCCAGGAGCAGAGTGTGAGGGGACCCTGACTGAACAAGGAGCTAGTCACAGAGCGATGTCACCTCCATCAACACGACCTGCAGCTTCACACCAGGGGGAGGATGGTGCTGCCAGTGGCTGTTAGGGTAACTGTTTCATTCAGCTTCTATGATCCAGAACTTTCCAGGCAGGTCTAGGTGACATATCCGTCATTTCCCAGTATTTCAATATCAATGTCACCATTCGGTAATGGAGGGCATATATGCTGGATGAGGTAAATACATTGTTTCTCCCTCAGCAGGAAGCTGCCGGGTGTATCCAGTATAGTGGGATTCCCGGTGGTGTACATGGCATCTGCGGAGTACCCATGTCAATGGGGAGAGGTAGAGGAACTGAAGGAGCTCTCTCTCTATTAATGTTACAGTGTACCCAGGCACAGTACATCATGTTGGTGAATACCCACTGTCCTGGCAGCAGTCATGGCCTCTTCATTCAGAAGCAGTCCACCATTCCCATAGTCACCGGTTCTCCACGTAGAAAGAAATGAATATATCTTAGATAAAGGCCGTCCCCTTGATGCATGTTTCAAAACACCATCCCCACCACCAATCAACCACATCAAAGTATTCCATGTGTACGGAGAGCTTGGGGTCACTTGGACTGTCTGGGAGCTGACGATCAGGGATGGAGCAAAACCGCCCATGTCTGAACGGATCTGAGTGAACACCCCAGTACACAGTATCATTAAGTCCCGTAATCCCTCTCCATTTCAGTAACATATTGTTTTCCATTATTTCTGTAAATGAAATGACAGGTTATATCATGTTAAATTCCACCTGCCAAACTATTATCTATTGTCTTTACCTCTCTGAATCTATTTGCAGACTCTCCACCCTCGCTTGATAATTTAATCTCTTGCTTATCACAGCGACACCACCAAACCCAGCATCTGTATATCTGCTCCATCCACCTGATCATTGATATAGATTGTAAATAGTTGAGAACCCAGCGCTGGTCACTGTGTGACCCGACTGATTACGTTCTGTCTCACTGATTGAGACTGATGTATCATGAGTGCCTGCTTCCTGTACGATACCCTCTCCTTCTCCATTCCTGTGCAACACAGTCGAAGAGTTGAATAAGAACAAGGATCACCTGTGAGGAATCCAACCCCTCGATGAGGCTGATGTCAACGCGCCCTCTGTTCCACTTTCCTGCCATCTCTCCATCCTAAAACTCTAGTCTCTTGCTGTAGATTGCACCACATGAAAAAAATCAACTCCACATCTACATTTTCAATTACTTTTAGCATTTTACAGACCTCAATGAGATCTCCTTTCATTCTCATAAACTCGAGAGTATAGGCCGAAACTGCTCAATTTCTCTTCATAAGACAAACACTTCAAATATGGAATCAATCAAATGAAACTCTTCTGAATTGCTTCCAATGGAAATACCACATTCTGCAGGACACCCAAACTGTACTCCAGTTGCAGCCTCACAAATGCCTTGCATAGCTATACCAACACTCACTATCTTTCTTCTCTATCCTTTATATACATAAATACTGAAATTATGCTTGCATTTCTAATTATTGCAGTACACGCAGGCAGGTTTTCTGTGATATGCAAGCAGACACCCAGATCCCTCTGCACCTAAGCACTTTGAACTTTCTCTTATTTAGATAATAATTTGTCTTTCTATTATACTGGCCAGCTTGAATAGCCCCATATTTATTCACTTTAATTTTCCTTGCCAAATGTTGGCCCATTCACCCAACCTATCCATATAGTTTTAATATCTCTTGCATAATCATTCCGAAGTAATTTCCCACCGATGTTAGTGTCATCTGAAAATGTGGTGTCGTTCTTTCTAACCCGTCAACCGAATACAGTAGTACCGTCGATCACAAACGGTTGAGGCATGAGTTCTGAAATCAATGGCACCTCACAAATTGCATTTGCCAAAAGAAAATTACACATTCATTCCATCTGACTACATTTTGTTGGTTAACTAATCCTCCATCCAAGCTAATAAGTTACTCCTAAACCCATGTTGTCTGATCTTACCACTTACTCTTTGGAGAAGCGACATATCCGATGCCTTTAGGAAGACCAGATATGTTCCATCTCCAGGATTCCCACGATCCACCTTATTTGTAACATCATCAAATAACTCAAGCAAACAATTCAAACACGATTTAGCCTTCGCAAAACCATGTTGACTGACGAATTGTGGTTTAACTTTGCAAATTTCCTGAACAATGGATTCTAACAATTTGCCTTAAATTACAATAGTTTATTGTTACTCTTTACTCCCTAATGCATACCATTATTATAAGTTCTTCACTTTCGAAATCCTTTACGTTTTCTTTGAATTCCTGTTTAATGGGCACAAGGCGTTAAGAGATCTGCTCCAGTTGCTGAGTAAGAGCCATGTGTGGATGAATGGACTCATCATCCTGCTGGTGTACAAACTCGATGGGCTGACGTCTTTCTGGTGTTCCCATGTTGCCATCTCCAAGGCCAGAATGACCGCCTCCTGTTGATGCTTTAGATGATTGTGAGTTTATAGAATCTTCCTGTTGCTGGGTAACATTTTGAGGGGCTGATGGGTCTTCTCATACCTCTCCATAATAGGTGGAAATACTGAACGGTCTCCTCATGTATCCCGGAGATGGGACCGAGGGATTGATTGGTCTTTTCTTGTTCTCATACAACAGACACGTGTCTAAATTACCTCTTCCTTTCTCATGAAAGATTTCTCAGATTGTTTTTATCCTTATCCAATTCCCTTGCAATAGGCTCGGTGGATCTGAATGGCCTCCTGTTATCCCAGTGTAACAATCTCCAGTCACTGTGTGAGCTCTTACAGTTCCTGTGTTACAGACAAGCGGAGGCTGAATGGACTGAACTTATTGCTGTTTAACAGGATACTGGTGCAGCATGGCCTACTGTTATAGGCTCGTGGGGCTGATTGGCCTCCTTCTGTAAATGTATGTCAGGCTCCAGGGGCTGAATAACAGGATCGAAGGCCTGAATATCCTCCTGTTGTTTCTGTGTAACAGGCTGGAGAATGGAATGGTTCCTCCGTTATCTCTGTAATTCGCTTCAGTTGTTGATTCCTTCTCTCATCTATGTTGAAATAAGATCATCCTTAATTTTTGTAAACTCCAATGATTACTGGGTCAACCTGATCATCCTTTCGTTATAAGCTTGCACCTTCATTGCAGGAATCATCTCTGAACTGCTTCCAATGTAACAACATCCTTTCTTCATTGAAGAGACTAAATCTGTACACACTGCTGCAGACGTGATCTCACCAAGGCCCTGTACAGCAGCAGCAATGCTTTACCACCCTGCTGTAAGGTTCCCAACCAGGTTAGAGCAGTCTCACCTCACTGGGGGAATACAGAGCATTATTGGAAGATCATTGTCCTTCTCTACACCATCAGCATAACGGGATATCTGGGAAATTAAAGTTTGAGAAGATCATAAATGATGTGGCGAGATGATCTCTACTGTTAATCTCCCCAGAGCCCACATCGCTCAGATTCCTCAGAATCGAGTAAGGTGGAGCGCAAAAACAGCAAGGGGGAGCAAACATTGATGGGAGTTATATATCAAAGTGAAAGCTGCAATACAAATGCTGGATATGTTATAAATCAGGAAATGAGATATACACATTTGAGGGTACTGCAGTAATAATGTACTGTTTACATTATACCTAAACTGTGTTAACCCAAATGAATGCTAATGCTGGGAAAAATGGATTTCATGACCACGTGTGAGATGGTGTGCATGAACATTATGTCGACCACTGAGCTCGAGATCAGGTTATTTAGGAATTGGTGTTGAGTGATCACTTTTGAAACTTTTGCTGGAAAGGACCTTTTGGGAACAGTGACCACAATATATTGGTTTTCTTTTATGCTGTTTGAGTACACGGCAGTTTGTGTTGTATTTGAAGAAACCGTTATAAATCTGAGTCGTGCAAGCCCTGAAGGTGTGAGGAGAAAGTGGGGACTACAGATGCTGGAGATCAGAGTGGAAGAGAGTGGTGCTGGAAAAGAACGTCAGGCAGCATACTAAGAGCAGATAAATCGATGTTTCGGGCATAAGCCCTTCATCAGGAATGAAGCTTATGGGCCAAGGGGGCTGAGAGATAAATGAGAAGGGGGTGCGACAGGGGGGAGGTAGCTGGGATTGTGATAGGTAGATGAAGGTGGGGTTGAAAGTGATAGGTGATGAAGGGAGACAGAACGACTCATCTACTGCATCCAGTAAAACCAATGTGGTCTTCTCTACATTGGTGAGGCAGGAGGTCAACTTGTGGATCATTTCAGAGAACATCTCTGGGACAGCCACATTGAATAACTCCATCGCCTTGTGGCGGAGCACTTTAACTTCCCTTTCCACTCTGCCAAAGACATGAGTGCCCTGGGCCTGCTCCATCGCCAAACCCGAGCCACCAGAAACCTGGAGGAAGAAAGCCTCCTCTTCTGCCTTGGGACCCTCCAACCACAGGGCATCATAGTGGATTTCCCCATTTCCCCATTTCCCCTAAGCTCACCTTATCCCACTCCAACCTTACAAGTCAGCACCGCCCTTTTGAACGTTCCTATATGTCCACCTTCCTTCCTATCAATCTGGTCCACCCTCCTTCCTCTCCGACTGTCACTTTCAACCCCACCTTCATCTACCTTTTAGATGAAAGGAGGCAGCTTAGAAAAATGACAAGTGTTGCAGTAAGCCAGTGGATTCAGTGAAATGTAGGACCCAGCAAAGGATGATCAAGAAACTGAGAAGAAAATCAAAAAGCGAAAAACCATGCAAACGAAAGAAAAACATAAAGACTGCTAAAAAGTGTCTATCTATGTATGAAAAAAAAAAGGCCAAATGTGGAACAGTTGGTGTGCGTTCAGGATAATTTATTGCAGAGAACAGAGAAATCGCAGGGAAAAAAAACGGTTTATTTGTGTCTATCTTCATGGAAGAATGTCCAGAAATTCTTCCAGAAATACCAAGTGACCATAGGACTTGTGTATGTATAGTCTAAGATCATTCTTATCAGTGATGAGGTTATCTTTGAAAAGAAAGCTGGATTGAGTATTTATAAATCTGACAGACTAGATGTACTTCATACAGGAATTTCAGAGGAAGCAGCAATAGACATGTTGATTGCATCGTGGATTTTCACTTTATTTTCCGATACATTCCGGAAAGGTACTTAGCCAATCTGGATGAGGCAAAGTTATAAATATTATCCAACAGTTTAAGAAAGGATGAATTTGGAGAATGGTGAAACACAGACCAGTTATCTTGTCATCCACAGTTAAGTATCTGGTGGACTCGATTACAAAGAACATGCTACTAGATATTTAGAAGGTAATAACATAACCGAGGAGTATGAGAATGCACCGATGAAAGGAAAACCAGAAGTGGCAAACATTTTTTGGAATGGTTTGAAGATGATTCTTGTGGACATAGGCAATGAAGAACCAATGGATAGTGTATAGTTAGATATGCATGAGCTTTTCTTAAGAACTCACACAGTAATCTCATAAGAAAATTTGAAGCGAGCGGTATTGGGAAGAACATATGCAAATTGGAAAGTAAAAATTAGGTTTACATTCATGTGAATGTAATTGGAATATAGAGGATGTAGTGCACCAGTTGCATCGAGCGTTGGTGAGACTAAACTTAGAGTATTGTGTATCGTTCGGAGTCCCAATCTAAGAAAGAATATACTGACTACAGAGGAACTGCAAAAGATATTCTCCAAATTAACCCCTAAATTGGCAAGGTTGGCTGACGGGGTAACTCAGCCTGTAATCTTGAGTTTCGAAACATGAGAGGTGATTGTATTGAATCTTAGAAACATCGAAAGGACTGAAGAACAGAGGGACATGAAGAAGTACAAGTAAGTGAGAACTGGGAGAATCCCACGATATTCTACACGGACAAGTAGAACAGAATAATCAGCAAACAGCTAGTGTTCATTAGAAACCAAAGGGGCAATCTGTGTGTCAAGCTGGAGAACATTGATGGATTGTTACATGAGACCTTCACATCTATTTTACTTGGGAGAAGGAGGATGCAGGTACAGAATTCAAGAAGATGGACTAGGAAGCTCTTGAACAGATTGATGTAAAATACGAGGTTTTAGGTTTGTTCTGGAGAAATTTGGACCAATCTCCATGTCTGAATGAGTTGTATCACAGATGGCTGTTGGGGTCAAGGGAGGAAAGACCCTGACTGAATATTTGAACTAGAATCTGACCATAGGGGTGGTGTCAGAGAACTGGAGAACTGCTAATACGATTCCACTTCACAGTAAGGGTGGGAGAGATAGAGCAGGGAACTATAGACGAGCGAGTATTAGATCACTGTTAAGGAAAGTACTGTAGAAAATAGGGAAGGAGAAAAATAAACTCCCAATCAGAGTCGCAAGGTTTGATCAGGGATAATTATCATGACTTTATCAGAAGGCAGTCACATCTAATGGATTTGATTTAATTCGTTTGAGGAGATCGATTGTTTAGTTTTGTGGGAAGGCATTTGACATATTTCCAGCTGGGAAACTGAGAAATAATGTAAAATCTCACAATATGAAGGATAACTTGACAAGTTACAAGGAAAACTGTCTTAGTGGCAGCAGGCAGAGCGTGGTGGGAGAAGGCTGTTAGTGTGACTGGAGACCAGTGTCCTCTGGTGTACCACAGGGATCAGTGCTGTGTCCCTTATTGTTTGTATTATTCACAAAAAAAAGTGAATGTGGAGGGGCGAGGTGGAGAGTGGGGGAGGTGGGATAAGTAAGTGTATGTTTGACATAAAGATTGACCGGTTGGTTCGCAGTGAGG
>NC_057717.1:12668996-12672388 GCF_004010195.1 Chiloscyllium plagiosum
AGATCAATGGCAGATAGAATGTAACCCTGATAAATATGAGGTGATGCACTTTGGGAGAAGGAACCAGACAGGGGAGGACTCAATGAATGGCAGCACACTGGGAAGCTCAGAGTGTGCTTCTCCACACATCCCTGAATGTGACTGGACAGGTTAATGGGCTAGTTAAGAATTGGACCTTGGGTGTTGCGTTTCCTAATCAGGGTGTAGATTATAAGAGCGAAACAGGGCTTTGGTTCTTCCAAATTCTGAGTACTGTACGTAGCTCTGGGAGCCACATTCCAGGAAGGATGTGATTGTACTGGAGAGGGTGCAGAGGTGATTCACCAGGATGTTCCCTGGGATGGAGCATACCAGCTATGGCGATAGGCAGGATAAGCTCGGGTTGTTTACTTTGGAGCAGAGAAAGCTGAGGAGTCAGTGATTCAGAAGGATAAGATTTTATAAGCGACACGGACAGGGTGGATAGGCAGCAGCTATTCCTTTTAGTAAGAGGGTCAAGAACAAAGGACCATACTTTTAAAGTGAAGAGTTTGAAGTTCAGAGATGATTTAAACATTTTTTCACCTCGAGGGTGTGGGGTTCTGGGGTTACTTCTTCAGAGGGGAATTATCACGGGTAACCTCACAATCATTAAAAAGTACTTGGGCGAGAAATTGGAAGTGTCATAACATTCCAGGCTACGGGTCTGCTGTAGGAAAGTGGGACTAATATAGATCGTGCTGTATTTCTGTCGGCATAGAGGCTATGCCCCTTTGAGTGGATGGCGTGGAAGGTCAATTATTGAGCAGTTTAAGGCAGGAATTGATGCCTTTCTGAAGAGTTATATTGTAAGGGTTATAAGAGTGAACTGTACTAGCTTGTTAAATTATGTCAATGTGAGAAATGAGAAATCAAGTGCAGTTTCCTTACAGTTTGAAACCAGAGAATAGAGAATAGGAAACAGGGAAATGGCAGAACTAGGAAGCCTGTACTTCAGTTCTGTCTTCACAGAACTTTCAAACAATACAAGGAAAACCATTTCTGGTGTGGGAAAATGATAGAGAACATGGAACATAGAACATTGTAAGGAGATGGTTCAGGAGAAATTATTGTGGCTGAGAGTAATGGTCATAGGCAACACTAACATAGATTTATGAAATGGGAATTATGTTTGAGAAACAGACTGGAAGACAAATGAAAGAGAAACAATAGATGCAAAACATGTTGATTTTTAGAAAGATTTTGGTAAAGCTCCAAGCCCAATTTGCAAAATCAAATCTGAGTGGATTGGGGCTAATATATGGACATGTTTCTAGAATGGGACAGCTGGCAGGAAACTGTGAATAGAAATAAACAGACTCGTCAAGCAACAGCCTGACATTGTCTGTAAGGTATGATTCTGTGTGTATAACTATGTCCCATTCTCCCCATTACCTTCCCCAGATATCCTGTCTCATCAGCAGGAAGGACACAGCAGAAGTGGCGGCACAGTGGGATACAGTTGGAAGGGAATTACTCTTGGAGTCCTCAACAGTGACTCCGTATCCCATGAAGTCTCATGGCATTAGTTTGCACATGGGAAAGGAAACCTCCTGCTGATTACCATGTACCAGCCTCTCTCAACTGATGAATCAGTACTCCTCCATGCCGACCAACACTTGGAGTAAGCAGTGAAGGTAGCACGGACGCAAGATGTACTCTGGCTGGGGGATTTCAATGTTCACCACCAAAAGTATCTCAGCGATAGCATTACTGATCGAGCTGGCCATGTCCTAACGGATATAACTGCTAGACTGGTTCTGCAGCAGGTGGTGAAGGAACAAACAAGAGGAAAATACATACTTGACCACAGCCTTACTAATCTGCCAGTTGCAGAAATATCTGTCCATGACATTATCGGTAAGAGAGACCACCGCATAGTCATTGTGGAGACAAAGTCACACCTGCACAATGAGAATACCCTCCACCATTTTGGGTGGTACGATCATGGTGCTAAATAAGGCAGACTTCGAACAGATCTAGCAGCTCAAATCTGGATGTCCATAAGGTGTTGTGGGTCATCAATAGCAGCCAAATTGTACTCCCACATAACCTCAAGGCCTGGCATATCGCCCTCGCAACAATTACCATCAATCCAGAGGACTAACATTGGTTCAATGGATTGTGCAGGATGGCCGGAGCAGCACCAGGCATACCTGACAATGAGGTGTCAGCCAATTGAAGCCAGCAAACAGGACTACTTGTGCACCAAACAGCATAAGCAGTAAGTGATAGACAGAGCTAAATCATCCCACAAGCAACGGTTCAGATCTAAGCTCTGCAGTCCTTCCACATCTGCCGAGAAACATTGGGGACAATTAAACAATTCACTGGAGGAAGAAATTCCACAAATAACCCCTTCCTCCATGATGGAAGAGCCCAGCACTTCAGTGTATAAGTTAAGGCTGATGCATTCGCAACAATCTTCAGTCAGAAGTGCTGAGTGGATGATCCATTTCAGCCTCCTCCAGTGGTCCTCAGCAATTCAGCTACCAGTCATCAACCAATTCGATTCAGTCCACGCGATATCCAGAAACGGTTGGAGATACTGGATACTCCATAGTGTCCATAATCTGAGAACATTCTGGCAACAGTACTGAAAACTTGTGCTCCATAGCTTACCCCTCCTCGAGCCAAACTGTTTTAATACAGTTACAACAATGGCATTCCCCGATTATGTGGAAAATTACCCCAAGTATCTCCTATATATAAAAAGCAGAAGAAATCCAATCCGGCCAATTCCCACTCCATCAGTCTACTCTCGATCATCAGTAAAGTGGTGGAAGGTCTCAGTGCTTTTAAGCAGCACCTGCTCAGCAGTACCCTGGTGAATGACGCCCAGTTTGGGCTCCACCAGGGCCACTCAGCTCCTGACCTCATTCCCGTGGTTCAAACATGGACAAAAGAGCTGAATTCCAGAGGTGAGGTGAGACCAATAGCCCTTTAAATCAAGGCTGCATTCGACCCTGTGTGGCATCAAGCGCCTGAGCAACACTGGAACCAATGGGTATCAGTGGAAAAATCCCTGCTGGTTAGATTCATACCTGACACGTAGGAAGATGGTCATGGTTGATGAAGGTCAGTTAACTCAGCTCCAAGTCTGTAGGAGTCCCTCTCGCAGTGACCGAAAACTTCTTCAGGGCTGCTTCATCAATGATCTTCCCTCCATTTTAAGGTCAGAAGTGGGGATGTTCGCCAATGATTGTACAATGTTCTGCAACATTTGTGGCTTCTCAGATACTGTAGCATTCCATTTTCAAATGTGATAAGATCTGGACAGTATCCAGGCTAACAAGTGGCAAGTAATATCCAGGCCACACGAATGCCAGACCATGACCATCACCAATAAAATACAATCTAACCTGCCCCTTGGC
>NC_057717.1:12672888-12673760 GCF_004010195.1 Chiloscyllium plagiosum
GGTTCGAGTCCCACCTTGGCTGATGGTTCAACTTGGAATCAATACTTTTTTTTAAAAATCTGAAGTTTACAATCTACTGATGACCATGAAATTATCGTCGGAAAAACTCATCTGGTTCACTGACGTCCTTTAGGGAAGGAATTGAGCCTGGTCCTTACCTGGTCTGGGCCTGCATGTGACTCCAGGCTCTCAGCAGTGTGGTTGACTCTGAGCAGCCCTCTGGGGCAATTAGGGATGGGCAATAAACGACGAGACCCTTGTCCCATGAATGAACAAAGTGATAAAATGCACTCTACGCCTGGGTTAAAGTCACGAGATTTTTGCCCCACCCCATTCGTATCACAAGGGCCCACAATGTCAGCCTAATGGATGGGTTTCCTCGGGGTGCTCCACATTCTTCCCACAGTCCAAACATGTGTCAGGTCAGGTGAACTGGCCAGGCTGAAATGTGCATTGTGTTTGGTGCATTAGTCAGGGGTAAATAATAGGATAGGGACATGGGTCTGTTCGGAGGGTTGGTCTGGACTTGTTGGGCCGAGAGGACTGTTTCCATACTGTAGTGAATCTAATCTAAACTCTCTCGCTCTCTCTCCCCCTCCACATCCCTCCCCAAACACAGGAACACGTCATCGATGCCCCTCGCCCCTACTATCGCTGGGATCACTCGGCTGAGCCTGACCACTGGTTTGATGCAGCTCAGGTCTGGGAGGTCAAGTGCGCTGACCTCTCCATCTCCCCGGTTTACAAAGCAGCGTTGGGACTGGTGCGTGACATTGAGGGAGGGGGATCGGGGTGGAGAGAGAGAGAGTGGGATGGGGAAGAGAGAGCAGGGCTGGGCGTGGGGTGGGGTCGAGAGTGAGGGCAAGGCTGGG
>NC_057717.1:12673917-12677261 GCF_004010195.1 Chiloscyllium plagiosum
CCTCCTTTCCCTCCTCAGTTCTCCGTCACCTCTCTCCTTCCCCCATCCCTATGCCCCCCCCACCCCCATTACTGAGCTTACTGGTCTCACTGCTGATCCTGACCCTCAGGTGGACGAACAGAGGGGAATCTCGCTGCGGTTCCCTCGGTTTCTCCGTATCCGAGATGACAAGAAACCTGAGAATGCTACAACCAGCCAACAGGTACCAGGAACAGGGGGAGCGAGGGAGGGAGGGAGGGAGGGCGAGACTGACACAGACGCTGAGAGGGAGAGAGACAAGTGTAGGTGGATAAGCAGCTGATGTACTGGGAACAGGGGGAGGGAGGGAGGAGGATGGAGGGACGGAGAAAGACAGAGAGAGAGGGAGACAGACAGAGAGAGAGAGAAAAACACACAGACCCTGAGACTAAGAGAGAGAGAGACTGACATAGATAGACAACCAGCTGATATACTGGGAACAGCGGGAGCGAGGGAGGGACAGAAAGAACAGCACAGAGAAACCATCCAACAGATACAGGAGGATCCAGCCAACAGGAACAGAGAGAGAGAGAGACACGTGGAGAGGCTGAGACAGAGAGAGGTACAGACAGTGAGAGAGAGAGCAACTGAGAAAGAGAGACAAAGAGAGAGATACAGACCGAGAATGGAGTAGTCTGAGAGGGAGAGTAAGATAGACAGAGACAGACAGAGAGACACAGACACCCAACCATCCGGTACTGGGAACAGGCAGTCAGGGATGAGATCCTGGGGAGAGTTCTTGTGGACATGCCTAGGATCCCATGGTAGAGGAATGGGTGTGGTGGATGAGGGACCGAGGAAGGGAACCCTTGTCCTTGATTTGTTGACCAGCTGGTGCCTCTCCGTCCACAGGTGGCCGACCTCTACAGGAAACAGCAGCAGGTCCAGAACCAGCAAGGGGTTATCGATGGAGAGCTCGAGGATTTGGACTGAGTGTGGCCTGGTTCCCTGAGCCACGTCCCGCTTTCCTGCCTTGGAAGGGGAGCCGGTGCCTAGGGATCATCCCGACATTCCCGGGAAAATTGGCGACCGGATGAGTGCCGGATTCCTGAGAGCTCTCCTTGGTCCGTGAATAAACAGCAGTTTTTGTAAATAACCCATTATGTCTCTGATTAACTTTCTGTCACGTCCAGGGAATCACCAAGCGTGGGGGTCCCAGAACATGACGTAGACTGGATTGGTGCTGAGAGAGAGACAGACAGACAGACTGGGTGTGGGATGAGGGTTAGAGGTTTTGGGTTTGTAAGGTGCTGTCAGCCTGAGGAGGCTTGGCAAGTCGCTGTAGTGTGTCTTGTAGACCGTACATACTGTGGAGGGAGTGGCTGGTGGAGGGAGTGTGTTGAGGTGTGTTGAGGGTTAGCGTGTTGATCAAGCGAGGGGCTGGGAGCTGCTTTATCTCTGCATGGTGTCGAGTTTCTTGAGTGTCGTCAGAGCCACACCCATCCAGGCACGTGGCAAATATTCCTTCACACTTGTGCCTTGTCCATGTTTGACAGGCTTAAGGTGAGAGTCAGGAGGAGAGTTACTCATTGCAAGATTTCCAGCCTCTGACCTGTTCTTGAAGCTGCTGTATTGGCATGAAGGACAGTTCAATTTTCTGCCCTCGGATACTGATAGCGGGGGGGGGGGAATTCAGTGACGGTAACACCATTGAATGTCAAGGGGGCGATGGTTTGATTCTCTCTCAATGGGAACCCCCAGGATGTTGACAGTGTGGGTGGGGAGGGGGGATTCAGTGACAGTAACACCATTGAACGTCAAGGGGAGGCGATGGTTAGATTCTCTCATATCGGTGAACAGCATTTGCGTGGCGTGAATGTTACTTGCCGCTTGTCAGCCCAAGCCTGGATATTGTCGTTGATCTTGTCACATTTGAACGTGCACTGCTTTAGGAACGGTGAATGAAGCCAAACCTTGTGTGACAATCGGAGAACATCTTACGATGGAGGGAGTAGCTGAAGATGGTCGGGTCTAAGGACACTATCCTGAAATAATGGATGATTGTTTCATGGTCGTCATCGCTGAGACTAGTTTTGTTGCCGCTTGATTAATTCAGCTTAAATTCCAGCAAGTGCTGTTGGTTTTAGGGTAGGAGGGAAGACTGGGGAACTGCAGTTTAATAGCTCCAGTTCACAAGTGGGTTTCTGTTTTGGTCATCCCAAGATCCTCTGTGCCCTTCTAAGTTTGTTCAGTTCTTTTGCTAAAGTTGCAGCCCCTTTACACTTTCATGTTTCAGTTTCGCAGTCGTCAAGTTAGAAAGAACAGTGGGAGAGACTGTCTCCAGGCTTGGGGCCCTCACCTGCAGAGAGATTCCAGCCAGGGGATGTGTTCAGCTGACCAGGAAACAACGAGGTAGCACCAGGCTGGTGATCGCTGGGCAGCCAGTTACTGGGTGTATCCCACTGAATGTGTGCACACACGTGCCAACTGCTCTCGTATCTCTCTCTCTCTCTATACTACTTTCAAGGTAGCTGTATAAACGCAACTGAGGTTTAGTTGCTCGTCGTCTTTTTTTGCCCAAAATGCAGCATTTACTTCCTCAGGCCTTGGTTTTTAAACAATGAGAAATACTGTAGAAAAAGCTGTATATTTTACCTCTGTTCTGACTTGCATGTGACTCCCAGCAATGCAGTGACTGAGTTGCCCTCTGAGGAAGACTAGCACGTATCTCAGTTCTTGGCCAATCATAATGGGCACACACTTCCCATGAAAGATGAAAATATTTAAGACATTGCAACGTTACAGAATGATTACAGTTCAGAGGGAGGTCCCTTTACCTGAATCAGCTCTTCACGTGAGCTTCCTTGCAATCTTCCTGCCTTTTCCTCATATTCTCTACACTTAACGTTTCTATCTGAATAACTATCCAATGCCCTCTTAGGTGTGATAGGGTTAGGGTCTGGCTCAGTATTAGGGTCAAGCTTAGGGTTAGAGTTGGGTCACAGTTAAGGTAAGGGTCACGGTTAGGGTAAGGGTTAGGTTTTGGGTCAAGGTTAGGGTTTGGGTCACGGATATGGTTAGACTTGGCTCACGGTTAGGGTCAGGGTTAAGGCTAGGAATAAGGTCAGGGTAACGGTTGGGGTTATGTTTGGGACGTGGTTAGGGGTTAGGTTTAGAGTTAGGGTTAAGGTTTGGATTGGGCTTAGGGTAAGGGATGGGTTAAGGTTAGGGTTCGGTGTCGGGTTAGGGTTGGGGCTAGAGTTAGGGTTAAGGTCAAGGATAGGGTTAGGTCCGCAATAGAGTTGAGGTTAGGGGGAGGGTTTGGGTTAGGGTAAGGGTTATGTTTAGGGTTATGGTCAGTGTCAATGTTAGGATTAGTGTCAGGG
>NC_057717.1:12678313-12725059 GCF_004010195.1 Chiloscyllium plagiosum
TGAGGGTGAGGGAAAGGGTTTAGGGTTAGGGTGAGGGTTACGGTTAGTGTTAGGGTTAGAGTGAGAGTTTATTGTTGGGGTGTGAGGACCAGTTAGGGTTAGGGTGAGGGTTACCTGCGATAGTGTTAAGGTTAGGATTAGGGTTTTGGATTAGGGTTTGGGTTTGGGTTCAGGTTAGGGTTAAGGTTGTGTTTAGGGTTATGGTTACTGTGACAGTGTTAGGGTTAGGGTTAGCATTACCTGCAATAGATTTTGTGTTAGGGTCAGGCTTAGGTTTAGGGTTAAGTTTAGGTTAGGGTTAGGGATAGGGATAAGGTGAGGGTTAGGATTAGGGTTAGGGTTTGGGTTAGTGTTATCTGCGATAGGGTTATTGGGTTAGGGTTATGTTTAGGGGTAGGATTACATTTAGGGTTTGGGTCAGGGCTATTGCTCGGTCTGTAGCTAGTGTTAGATTTAAGGTTTGGTTAATGTAAGGGTTAGCTTAAAGATTCGGGCCAGTGGTAGGAATAGGAATAGGATTTGTGTTAGGAATTGCGCTAGAGCTAGAGTTAGGTCTAGGTTCAGCGCTAGGGCTCAGTCTATGGTTAGTGTTATGGTTAGGGTTATGGCCTTTGTTAGGGTTAGGGTTAGGGCTATGCGTAGGGCTACGTGTTGGGTGAGGGTTAGTGTTAGGATTTGGGCAAGGGCAAGGGTTAGCGTGAGGGCTGGGGTTAGAGTTAGGTTTAGGGATATGGTTAGGGCTAGGTCTAGACTTGGGTTAAGGATTGGTTAGGGTTAGGTGCTTGGGCTAGCACTCGGGCTAGGTTTAAGTTTAAGATTAGGTTTAGGGTTAGGCTAAAGTTTATCGTTTGGGTTAGGTTTAAGTTTAGTGTTAGTGTTAGGTTTAGTGTTAGGTTTATGGTTAGTGTTAGGGAGTAAGGGGCAGGGAAGGAAATTGGAAACCTCAATGTTGAGTCCTCTGGGCTGTAGGCTGCCTCTCCTCCCGCCTAGTTTACTGCATCACGTGCTCCCTATATAGTTTTTTTGACATCGGGGAAATCAAACATGAATTTAAGGAATGGTTTGTCATGCAGCTCGTCTTGGCTGCAGGAACCAACCAGACCTCCCAGCCACCGCCTATTTTAATTCCCCTTCCCACTCCCTTTCTGTCATGACAATTCTTGGCATCCTCCTTTGCCACTATGAACCAAGCCACTAATTGGAGGAACAACACCTCATCTTCTGCCTTGGCAGACAACAGCTCAGAGGACTCAACCTACTATCACACAAAGAGACCTTGGAGTGCTGGTTCCTTCAAAGTGCAATCGCAGGTAGACAGGACAGTCTTTGTCTGGGAATGGCCTATTTACGTTTTATTTCCCAGAAGTTCACTGGCAATCCCATGTGCTTTGGTTTTGCTCAGTAATCTCGAGGTGAGACTTCATCAAAAGATGGGTGAAAGTTCAAATTGATCCACCCACTGGATTCCTGATCCATTCCTGATCTCGCTGGCATGGGGCATTAAGATATGTCCTTTGAAGCCCTGCGTTGCAATCGATTTCACAGCTTCCTGTATTCTGCTTTTCAGGCTCCATCGGTCCACCATTCAGACAGTTGTTCAGCCACCTAGTGACATCCCAGACTCTAGAACAAGGGAGACATTGAACTACCCGGTGTCACATCTCCATCCTCACAGACACATCTGCCTTGTCCCCTCACAATGCCATCTCTCTCTATCACTATTGCTCTTCCAGTTATTTTATTTTCTGCATGAATTAAAATTCAGAGATTCCTTGACACTGGGAAAATACCTAATGTATCTCCTTTATTTAAAAAGGGAGTGAGGCAGAAACCAGGAAACAACAGGACCAGTTCATTTAAATTCTGCTTGAGTAATAGTGTTAAGTGTTTTAATCTTTGTGTTCCTAACAGTTACATATGTCCTATACTACAGTATTGAAGTAATTCATGCTGGTATTTCAGATGGTGGTGCTGTCTCACCACAGGGTGATGAAAAGACAATGTGGGACCCAGTGGAACATTTGTCTTAAAACAAAACTGGTTTCATTCATTCAGGCGGTGGGTGCCGATTTCTCCTCCTGCCCGCCAGAGGGAGTCGCTCTGCCTCGACTTACAGCCCTGGGTCCGAGTCATCTCTTGTTTCTCCTTCTGACAAGGAGGAAGCCGGAGAGGTCAAGAGGTGCCTCGGGCCAGGGCCGTGAGCCCAAACCGAGCGGCTCCCTCTGGCGGCCAGGAGGAGACACTGTTCTGAATGAATGAAACTTTTTTTGCAAGAAATGTCTCGGTGGAACTTCTGACCCCTTTTCATGAACCAGCAACAAGGAAGCACCCACCTGATGAAATACCAACATGGATTACTTCAATAGTATAGCACAGGACATGCCGAATTCTCCTGAACCACGGAGGATAAAAAAAAATTAACATTATTGTCCATAGTCTCCAGGGATGCGCAGCTTAGTTGGGTTGACATGGGAAATGCAGGGTTTTTTTGACCTTCCAGAGAGTAACCCACCCAGACCCATTTCTCTCTAACTAATGCACCTAACAGTATGGTTACTGTTAACAGTAATTCACCCTGACCTGCACATCTTTGGACTGTGGGAGGAAACCGGAGCACCCAGCGGAAACCCACGCAGACACGGGGAGAAAGTGCAAACTCCACACAGTCAGTCACCCGAGGGAAATGCAGGGTTACAGGGATTGTGTTGTGTGTGGGTGTGGATGGCATGCTCTTCAGGGGGTGGGAGGTGGGGGGGTGGTGCAGACTTGATTGACCTAATGCCCTTTGTCTGCACCACAAGGGATTCTATAAATCGCAGGTAGCTGGATGGCTGCTTTGTGATGCAGAGTGATACCAAGGGGCTGAGTTACCCATATCAGCTGAGGTCACCCTGAAGGCCCTACATTCTCAACCTTGTGGTGGCCGTCAGATTAAACTCACCAGCTGTCCCCTCTTTGTAGTGAGAGGGTGACCCTCTAGGACAATGCTGACTTTAGTAAAACTAAATATTAGAACATCTGGAAACACTGAAGAAGAGAAACCTTATAATTCACAAGCGGTTCTGTGAAGGACATTTTCTCATTTTTGTTTTTACTGCTTGCCCTGAGACTGTCCCTCTCTCTGCCAAAACCACCTCCCCCCTCCCCTCCCCACCCCCACCCCCACCCCCCACACACACCACCCCAATATTATAGAAACAAAGATGCAGGCATGCTCCACCATTCGCTATGATCATGTCTGATCATCCAAGTCGGTAGCCTGTTTCTGCTTTCGACTGTTTGATCCCTTTTACCCCGAGAACTGTATCTAGCTCCTTCTTTAAGGCATTCAATATTAAGGTCTCAACCACGTTCTGGGGCAAAGAATTCCACTGGCTCACCACTGTCTGGGTAAAGACGTTTCTCTTCAGCTCAGCACTAAATACCATGTCCCATATCCTTGCACTGTGTCCCTGAGCTCTGAATTACCTCAGTCATCGAGAAAATCCTGCACTTACCCTTTATGGTGCTGATATAATGTTGTAGGTTTCTATGAGATTTGCAGCTCATTGTTTTGAACTCCAATGAATATTGTCCAAACTGATCCAGTCTTTCTTCAACCAGTGGTCATTCTCACATTTCCAGATAGTGTCAGTCCTGGGTTGTGGTAAAGTTCTTCTGAAGTTCGAGATTGATTCTTTTCACTAAATATCAGTCGCTTTTCCTTTTCGCGAAACCACAGCGCCTCTCTCGCTTACCGTACTTACCTGGGAGCATTTTTGTTCAATATTTTGAGTGGTGTATTTCACTGTGACCTGTTATTTCAGCAGTACCATTTCTTCCAGTTGTAAATTCGAAGAAGCTAGATTGGTTGGGTCACAGAGCACAGATGTTGCCCTTGAGTCCACCTATTTTGCCCTCACCTACCTACCCCAATCTCTGTATGTGTCCGTCCAAAGACATAGCAACATTTTCACTGAAAGAAAATATCTGTCCTACGGAGATTCTAGATAGTCAAACTGCCTCACAGGCCGATGAGTCTCTCCTGGCAATAACTGGCAATGTATCATTTGTCCTCATCAGTGTTTGTTCGACCATTATGTTCATTTTCTGACACCATCAATGCCCCCAGGCAATAATATTTCATAATATTCCACAATTTCAAACCGAAACATGCTGTTTATTTATATATATCCTTGCAAACGCAAACCGCATTTCAACAGATTATATTCCATCTGTCAACGTTTTGAATATATTTCACACGAACCAGACGCACAGTAAATCATGTGATGAGATGTAGTGAACCTAAGATGTTCATGTTGCAATGCCATAATATCGAATCAGAAAACTGCCCTCCCTCAGAGACAAATCGTCATTAGGTCTGGAGGATTGGACCGGACAAGGAACAGGGATTTTAATCTATCACCGAGTCAGTGTGGAAATCTCTGTCACAAACGGACAGAGATCTCTGTCACACCATTTATGATGTGTTAATTACTTGATATCTCAATGAAGCTGTCCATATCGGTTTACTGCTATTATGAATGATTCACTACCATCTGCTACTTTGCAGCTCGTGTGTGTCTCAGTGTCAGAAACTGTACATGTGTCTATTTGTACATGTGTCTATTTGTACATGTGTATATTTGTACATGTGTCTATTTGTACATGTGTATATTTGTACATGTGTCTATTTGTACATATGTTATTTGTACATGTGTCTATTTGTACATATGTCTATTTGTACATGTGTCTATTTGTACATGTGCTCTTTGTAAGTGTCTATTTGTAAGTGTCTATTTGATGCTTTCTTTCTCAGCTCTTTGTCTCACTCACTCTACTTTAATTTTCTCACGCATCGCTCACTTTCTCACTCATCCCCCCCTCTGTTACTAGTCCCCACTCTCTTTTATGCAACCCTTTTTTGCACAATCTCTCACACTCACTCTCTTTTCCTCCACTCATGCAAGAGAGACTCTCTTGCCTCTCTTGCAAACATAATTGTCGCTCTCTCTCTCCCCTCTCCCTTCCCTCCATCCCCACTCTTTCTCACACGCACAACGACACTTTGCTTTAGGGTGTAGGTTTGCTCACTGAGCTGTAGGTTTGATATCCAGACGTTTCATTACCTGGCTCGGTAACATCATCAGTGGCGACCTCCAAGTGAAGCGAAGCTGTTGTCTCCTGCTTTCTGTTTATATCTTTCTCCTGGATGGGGTTCCTGGGGTTTGTGGTGATGTCATTTCCTGTTCGTTTTCTGAGGGGTTGATAGATGGCATCTAGATCTACGTGTTTGTTTATGGCGTTGTGGTTGGAGTGCCAGGCCTCTAGGAATTCTCTGGCATGTCTTTGCTTAGCCTGTCCCAGGATAGATGTGTTGTCCCAGTCAAAATGGTGGTTTTTTTCATCCATGTGTAGGGCTACGAGGGAGAGAGGGTCTTGTCTTTTTGTGGCTAGCTGGTGTTCATGTATCCTGGTGGCTAACTTTCTTCCTGTTTGTCCTACGTAGTATTTGTGGCAGTCCTTGCATGGAATTTTGTAGACGACGTTGGTTTTGTCCATGTGTTGTACTGGGTCTTTTAAGTTTGTTAGTTTTTGTTTGAGAGTGTTGGTGGGTTTGTGTGCTACTAGGATTCCGAGGGGTCTTAGTAGTCTGGCTGTCATTTCTGAAACTTCTTTGATGCATGGTAAGATGGTTAGGGTTTCTGGCTGTGTTTGGTCTGTTTATCGTGGTTTGTTCTTGAGGAATCTGTGGACTGTATTTTTTGAGTACCCGCTCTTCTTCAATACGTTGTAGACGTGGTTCTCCTCTGTTTTCCGAAGTTCGTCTGTGCTGCAGTGTGCTGCACTTTGCTTTCTCTCTGATCACCCCTCCCGTGATCACTTCTCGTTTGCTTGATTATGCTGCTCTTTTTGTCACCGTTAATTTGGTTAGGACCATATAATTGGTTAGGACCATATAATCTGAGCAGCCATTTTGACAAAAAATATCTGATTCTGTAATAGTCCATGACTTACAACAGAATGAATATAGAACTGACAGATTGGCTGATGATACAAAGATGGGCTAAAAATTAAGGTGATGAGGCATCGGGATGCGACAGAGAAGCATAGGTTAAGGAGTAGTCAAATATGTGACAAATAGGTTTATCGTGAGTAAGTGTGCAGTTGATAGTTTTGGATGGAAGGAAAGCAAAGTTTCTTTCTCAGGGAGAGAGATTCCATAGCTCCGAGTTGCAGGGGAATCTGAGTATCCTAGCGCGCGAAGCAAAAATGCTGTTGTACAGATACATTGAGTAATTAGGAACGCAAATAAATCTTTAACTTAATTATGGGAGAATTTCAACAGAAAAATACGTAACACCGCTGAACCTTAATGAAAGCTCGTATTTGTACTGGTCTTCCTGTTGAAGGAAGGCATTAAGTACATTGGAGGCAGTTTAGAAAAGGCTTAATGGAAGAATACCGAGTGACTTGTCTTCCCGAGAAAATCTGTGCATGAGCCGGTGCTTGACTGGGGTGGACAAAAGTAAAATTCACACAACACCATATTATCGTCTAGCAGGTTTATTTAGAACCACTCTATTTCAGAGCACAGCCCCTTTAATAGATAGTTATGGAGTAAGAGACCATTAGACACAGAATTTATAGCAAAATATTACAGTGTCATGTAAATGAACTGCTATACTGAAAAACCTACAGATTGCTGTTAGGTCTTTCATCTTTTTTGAAAGAGTTGAAGGTTTCGCTTCATTCATGTATACATCCCAGACTTATTTTAAGTCACATTCTCGTGATCACTTAAGATGTTATTTTTAAAAACGCCATCTCAGTTCAGGCAATGAACTAAATGTATGAGGTTATGGCATGTCTATATTCGAATCTTGAGTCAGAGTGGTTCTAGTTAAAAAGTGGAATTTACAAAATATTATATCGATTGACTGCATTGACTGCCTGCAGATTGGACATTTTTGAGCAAAATACTATGTAACTGCAATTACAATTCGGCAAATACAATTTTTCACTGCATAGACTTATAAGTGCAAGCAATTGCATGCGGAGAGATACAGTGTGCGCATGAGTGTGGGTACACGTGAAAGAGTGTGTTGCATGCGGACAAGCTTGGTAAAGTGCGTGTGTGTTTGTATGTGTGCGTGTTAGTGTGAGTGTTATGCAGTATTAGCCTGTAAGAGGGTGTGTACGTGAGTGTGAATGTGGGGGTAGTGTGTATGTCTGCGTGTGATAAGAGAGGGTGTGCATGAGAGAGGGTCTTTGTGAGCGGCCGATCTTTTACGAGTGCGCGGACCTGTGTGCTGTTTGTATGTGTGAGAGTGTGAGAGAGAGTGCAGAGTGTTGTGGGGTCTACCTTAGAGTGACATGAACCCAAGGAAATTGACAATCAGCCTCTGCTTAGAAACTTTGCATTGTGGCCCACCATGAAGTCGGTCTTGGAGGATGGTTAGCCGAAGATCCAGGGCAGAATATCCCTGACCACTGAAGTGTTCCCTAACTAGGAGGGAAGAGTCTTGTCTGATGATTTTTACATTTTCTCCATTCACCCACTGTCGTAGCGTCTGCTTGGTGCCAGGTTCTGGATAGGCAGCAACGCAAAGTGGTTGAGCAGAAGATGATAGCCAAGTTCAGTATTCATGAGAAAGGTCTCAAACGGAAATTTGGTTGGTGTCACAGTACAGGTGAGCCCACTTCACTGCGCAATCTCTCTCTCGCTCTGTGTGTGTCTCTGTCTCACTCACACACACACGTGCGCGCGCACGCACACACAAAAGTAAGTATACACCTCTCATATACTCACACATTTAATCTGACCCTCTCTCATGCAAACACACATACAGACCACACACTCACACCCACTCACACGAACCCTTCCAAGTTTGCACAGATACAAACACATTCCTTCACGGGCAATCACACCCATACGCACATACACATTTTCTCTCTCTCTCTCATGCATGCACGCACACATGTAAGTCTTTCGGCTGAATTTGTATTTGGAGACTTGTACTTGCAGATACTTTACATTTTTCTCAAATAATGCACAATCTGCAGGGTGTTGATGCAAGCGGTCAGTCCATGGAAAATGTTGTAAATTCCACTTTCGACAGAACCAATCTGACTTAAATTGGCATACACACAGACTGTAAACTCACAACTTTAATGCATTGTTTGAGCTGAGATGTTACTTTTTAAAAATAAAATATTGCGTTATCTGAATAATTATACTGAAAAGGAATTATGGGATTTACAAATGAAGCCAAACCTTCAACGCGTTCGTAAACTTAAAAAGCTTAACAACAATACGCGTCATTTTTTTCAAAATATCTTTTAAGTTGCGTTACACAGCAATCGTTTGCCATAAATTCTGTGTCTTATGTTCCTGCTGTACAAGTACCTGATGAATAAGCAAGGTTCGAAAGCTAGTGTTTCCAAATAAACCTGTTGGATTGAAACCTGGTGTGAGTTTCAAGAAAGAAATTTTGGAAGGGCGAGGTTTGCGTCAATCTGTGTCAGAGGAGACGAGGCAACTTGATTTGAAAAATAGAAGATCCTGACGGATTTTGATAGTGGAGATATGGAGAGTAGCGTTACTCTTACAGAAGAGATGAGAAAGAAGGGTTGTTTTCAAAAGGTCAATGGTTGTTTATTTAAAATCAGAAGTGATAATTTTTCTTTGCTCACAAAATTTTATTTTTTGAACCACTCTTCAAGAAAAGCTCGGCAAAACAGAATATTTTAAGTCAAAGTTAAATTGACGCTTGTTGATAGTAGGGGGCGGTATGAAAAGTTTATCAGGTTTGGCAGAAATGTGGATTGAAGTAACGATCAGATGAAACATAATCATTGTGAAAATTGTATTCATTCTTGTTTGTACAGGATCTGGCAGGTGTGACATAAAATGCAAAATTGAAGTTTCAATGTAAAGTTTTAAGGACCATCGTGGGTCCTAATGCTGAAATCATGTGTCTTCAGAGTTTTGTCAACAGTGGAATGCAAACTGTAGATTCAAGTGTTTGTTTTATATTACTTTGTTTTTGCCGTGTCACTAACTGCAGATATGGAATCTATGACACTTCCGAGGCATGATAGATTGCACTAATGAACGCATTGAGCAAAAGTAAACAATGTGTGATTTAATACTTTTTCACGCAGAAAACGACAATGTGAAAGAAAATTGCTGCCACTTCCTGAACATTGCAGAAGGGGCTTCAGACTGAGTTCACGCCAGAGCAATGCAAGAAGCAGCAGAAGACTACAAATTTGCTTTAATGTGTCTCGAACGTTTGCTTTTATTTCAGAGCGGTTGGAGATTTTGTTTATTTAAAAACAATGCTGCATCAATGCAAGACATCAAGAATTGCTCAGTGGAAAATTGCTTATACATTCAATATTCAGATCTTAATTTGTAGTCTTACAAATTAGCTGAACTCTGAAACAAGGATACAAATTTTGCACATTTAGGGTTCTGATCTCCTCCCCTCCCCCAGTCTGCCTGTGATGTCTTTCAAAACTCCTGTGAACGTTTCGGAGCAAACTTTACTGTTTTTCAATATCCATCTGCCTCTGGAAGCTCATCTATTTCATGAAGTCAGTTCAGCAAATCATGTAATACTAAATCCCTGAGTATCAAGATATTTTGCAACATCCTTCAGCCAATTCTGGACACAGTAATTCGTTTAAAATGACTTTTTTTACATGACCAATGTCAGTGCTGGAAGTCCTGAGGAATCTGGAAATCTAATGTCTCCATTGAATGTTGCAGCGATCAGAAGACAAATTTTCTCTAGCATGTGCAAAAATTCTCCTTGATTCAGAATGCAAAAATGCGAAATGAGAGCTGTTGTATAAATTGTTTACAAACATTCTCCTGAAAGCATGTGACAGCAAAGCAGTAAACAGCTTTGCAGACCAGGCCATAGCAATCGTAGTGGTTCGCCTCTCCAATACCAGCTTTATTCCTGCAGGTTAGAGGTCTTAGTTAATTAAATCAACAGAATGCATCCAAGTAAAAACTGAAAGAACTATGGACACTGTAAATAAGAAATAAAACATACTTGCTGCAAAAAAGGTTGCTGCAAAGCATCCAAATCTCTTCAGTGAAAATTTTCTTCCCCTTATTCGGTCATCTTAACCTCTGAGAACTATGCTGCAAGAAAAAAAGTCTTGTTTTTTTCTCCTTTTCTGCTCTACATTCTCTGCCTCACACCGACCTGTACTCTGTTTCCTTCAAAACAATTATGTAAGTTTGACGAAAAAAAAAGCCAACTAGTGCAGTCATCGAACTGCAGTGTGAGCAGTTTATCAAAAACATCTAAATATGGGCTGCTACACTGAAGCCAGAGCCTTCAGCTATTACAAGAGCTAGCGCACAATTGTTTACGGAGGCAAATGATAATTGAAGTGAATAAATCGATGTTGTCTGATCAATTACAGACGTGGTAAACTTGACAGCCTGAGCTATGAAGGAGATGCAAAATCTAAAGCTGTCACGAAAAAGTAAGTTTGATACAATAAATACCGATGATTTCGCTTTATTCAGAGTACCGGACAGCGAAAGGAAATTGCTACCCTTCTGTATTTGGGCCCAGAGCTCTTCAGTTGATGTATTTCGAGACATTGGAACAAGAATAAAAATATTAGAGAAATGAATTTGTTGCATTCTTACTTTTCTTTCTTTGCTTCCAGGCTCTAGCTTCACTGTGTTGTTCTGCAAACTGTCATTGACTGTTTTGGGGAAATAAATGTCCATCTACTCTACATGTGACTTTGTCAGTTTTTTTTAACAACATTAGCTGTTAATAACTGGAAATACTGACAAAATTTCGTTTAAGTGTGTATGTTGATTCTGTTCTAGATGTTAATGAATGTGTAAAATGACTGTATAGGACTTCTATGGATATTTGCAGATCACCTAACAATCCAAAGTACAAGTTGGATAGAAAACCGTGCTCTCCAAAGTCTATCATGAAACAGTATGTGATCATGATTTTACTTCATTCAGATTGCAAGAATTAGAAAAGAAATTGCTGGTGTGCTGACATTTCCTCTAAGATATCGCAAGGACTTCCCTGAAAATTTCACACAGCCGTGCCATGAATACCACTCCAGGCAATAGCAGTGGCATTACTGTCTCTGTGTTATATGCATTATTAATACAGCTTCTAAAATCTTGTAAAGAATATTGTATTATGGGAGGACATCAAAGACAGTTCAATGGAAATTTGCCTGTCTTTTGTTATTGAAGTTTCTAAACTCTGAATGTGAATACATTCAAGAAATGGGTGACCTGTTTTCTGTCTAGATCTCATCACCAGCGTTTGTAAAACAGTTGAAAGGTTTTGAAGAACAATATCAACATCTCTTGTTGTCATCCATCTGGAAAGTGAACAGTTCCACATGAACAACTGAATTGAGGCAAAAGTACTGATAGCGTAATTTTCAGTCTTACAAAGAGCTGGCACACAGATGGAGGCAAATGCTCAATTAAATGACTCCCCGTATCTTTTATGACCAATTACAAGCATATCAAGCTTGATAATTCGACTTCCGATGGAAATGAAAACAAAATAATATTTTTCATCAGGAACAACTGATGAAATTAACAAGTCAGTTTGATGCATGGTGCAATTTAATTCCTGATTAATATTGTATTTGGAATAAAGGCAATTGCTGGACAACCAGCAATGCCTGTGAACGTACGTAGGTATTTCCATCTGCATACATTCTAGAACAAAATCGAAGACGCGATGGCAGGTCATAGTTAGCACGTTATGGAATATGCTACGTTCTGCCTCCCAAATATGTATTATTCTTGGAAGTTAGATTGCGTCTTTTGTTCTTAAGGAGACGTTAGCAGTAATAATGTTGTGAATTGTGGTAGAGCCCTCATGCCTGCACTGAGACAAGGAGCCAGTGCTCCTGTGATAGTTGGCACTACCAAGGGTGGCACGGGTTCTGTTGTTGCCTGATCATGAAGCTGTTGCCAGGTAACTGCCTCATGAACGAAATCTCCCAATTTCTGGAGCGGATGGTGAAATCAGAATGACGAGACAGCAGGAATATTTTAGTATTGAGTGCAGGAGTTGGGGGATCATGTTGTGGCTGTACAGGACATTGGTTAGGCTACTATTGGAACATTACGTGTAATTCTGGTCTCCTTAATAGCGGAAAGATGCTGTGAAACTTGAAAGGGTTCAGAAAAGATTTAAAAGGATGTTGCCAGGATTGAAATATGTGAGCCATAGGGAGAGGATGAACAAGCTTGGGCTATTTTCCCTGGAGTGTCGGAGGCTGAGGGGTGACCCTATAGAGGTTTACAAAATTATGCGGGGCATGGATAGGATAAATAGACAAAGTCTTTTCCCTGGGGTCGGGGAGTCCAGAACTAGAGGGCATAGGTTTAGGGTGAGAGGGGCAAGATATAAAAGAGACCTAAGGGGCAACTTTTTCACACAGAGGATGGCACGTGTATGGAACGAGCTGCCAGAAGATGTGGTGGAGGCTGGTACAATTGCAACATTTAAGAGGCATTTGGATGGATAATATGAATAGGAAGGGTTTGGAGGGATAAGGGCCGGGTGCTGGCAGGTGGGACTAGATTAGATTGGGATATCTGGTCGGCATGGACATGTTGGACCGAAGGGTTTGTTTCGGCGCTGTACATCTCTATGACTCTGTAAACGTTTTTAATTACTGAGTAGATTCCCATTGATGAGAAAACAAACTGTCTTTTTTGTACATTTGGAAACAAATCTCGTCAGCGCAGAAGTCGGATAATTAGTTGACCTGTTGTAACTGCCCTAAGCTATTTATTTGAGAATTTTCTAAATGATACAACATTGCAAATTATTGAAGAAATTGGGTTGTCATAACTTTTGTTTTCATATTCCAGTCCGACTGTCATTGGATTGAAATCCTGACACTCCGTTTCAGGTTTATTAAAATGACTTTATTGCGAATGTAGATGTTTGCTTAAACTGATTTAATAATCATTTATAACACTTTTCAGTTCTGAAAACATCAACAGCCCAAAGAGCAGTGGAGTTGGTGATTCTGGTTCTCCAGACACTCAGGGGTTAATCGAAAATTAAGGTTCATACAAAATGTGACTTTGGACAGAAAGCTTGCAGATCTCTTTGTTCTATGCAAAGAAGGGAGAGTTAACGTCTTGAGTTGAATGATTCTTGTTCAGACTTGCAGATTTCTGAAAAAATTGGTCCCTTGATTTAACGTGAACTTTTCTTTCTCTCTGCAAATGCCGCAAACCTGTTGAATGTCTCCAGCAACTTATTTTTTTTCTTTCAGATTGTCAGTTTCCACAGTTTGCTATTTTACATTGAAGAAACTATTGATGATCAATCAAATCTTTGGATGTAGGTTTACTTGCTGAGCTGGTAGGTTCATTGCCAGACGTTTCATCACCCCCCCCCCCCCCCCCACTAGGTAAGATCTTGAGTAGGCCTCCGGTCGAAGCACTTTTAATAAATATTGCTTTCCAGTTGCAAGTTTGGGTTTCTTTGGGTTGGTGATGCCATCTCCTGTGGTGATGTCATTTCCTGTGGTGATGTCATTTCCTGTTTTTTTTCTCAGGGGTAGCAGATGGTGTCTAACTTGATGTGTTTGTTGATAGAGTTCAAGTTGGAATGCCATGCTTCTAGAAATTCTCCTGTGTCTCTCTGTTTAGCTTGTCCTAGAATGGATGTGTTGTCCCAGTCGAAGTGGTGTCCTTTCTTATCAGTATATAAGGATACTAGTGAGAGAGAGTCATGTGGTTGTGTGACCAGTGGATGTTCAGGTATCCTGGTGGCTAGTTTTCTGCCTGTTTGTCCAATGTACTGTTTGTTACAGTTTTTGCACAGTAACTGAGCATGGCTTAACACAGTATTTAATTCAACATTTCTTGCCGTCAAATTTCAGGTCAATGCAATGAGGGTAAACATATTGAAGAAATTGACTACTAACTCTGTTTCCCAACACTATTACGTACCCCACCTGCCCCACTCCATCGTTAAAAAAACAGACCATAGCCTCCTGCAAACTTCTGTGAAATTTGAACAAAATCCCCATATACTATAACCATACCTTTAGAAGATGGAATTTTTAATAACAAAAACTAAGGAATCACTAGCTGAAATATTGAATTATCAAGTTTACTTTTAAAGGATTTACATGGACTGAGGGTGGCACGGTGGCTCAGGGGATAGCACTGCTGCTTCATAGCGCCAGGGACGCGGGTTCAATTCCCGTCTCGGGCAACAGTCAAGTTCCCTGCTATGTTGTTTGAGAAAGGTTAACTAACAAGCTTGCTGACAACAAATGGCCGATATTAAAGGAAAGTTTCATATTTTATTTCAGTAAAACTCATTTCTCTGAGAAAGATAAATTCTGTAAGGAAGATGTGCTATCAGAGGCAAAGTAACGAATGCAATATTGCAAGAAATGAAGTGCGAAGTTCGAAAGTTGGCAGAGTAAAATATTAAGATTAAATAGAAGTAAACCAAATATAACATCAGTAGAAATCAGAATATGAGACAAATCCAGCATTTTAAGGGTAAGTCGAAATTCGCTGCGTCGAGTTCAAATACAAATAAAAGCTGGAAAATATAATTCCTGTTTAAAAAATGGAAAAAAATTGAAAGTGCTCAGATGGTGCAGACAATTTATATCTGACGTTACATTGTAATTTACATGTAATATCACCAGCTCACTGGAAAAACAAAGACATAGAAATGGAGAGATGAAGTCGGACCAATTTTATTAACTCGAGAACAAACAATATGAAAACCAACAGGAGCGAAAGGCGAAGAAAGTCATGCAAATAAAAGTTTCCGAGAATCGTAAAGAAAGATACTGCTCAAAGTTTGGGAGAAGATTTGTAGCTCGGGAGCTCTTTGTTGTGGTTCTGTTCCCCGAGCTTGGAATTTGAAACACAAATTCCCAGCTCGGCGAACAGAACCGCAACAAAGATACTGCTGTTGTGACAAAAATTCATGGATGGGATGCATCAACAGCGGACTTTGACCAGTTTTGAAAGTATTTAGATTAAGAGAATTATATTGATTATTTTAACGCGAGTTTGAGCAAGACACGGAGCTTCTTTTAATTAATTCAACGAATTAATATCAGATGTGATCTGTCTGCTTATGCCAGAAAGTCAATTGACTTCGAAGAAAACACGTCTGAAGCAACCTTTTTAGGGAAATGAGATGTGGCCTTTGTTCCAATTTATTGCTGGAAGATACTTTGTAGCCCTTTACTGTTAGTTCTCCAGCGACAATTGTGGATTTAGATTCTACCTCAGTAATGTGGAGGGTCTTTCGGGACCCTCCGATATCAAAAGTTGCAGGAAGGAAGCAAGCCTCTTCCTCACTCTCTCTGTTGAAAAGCTTGGAAGTTGAGAGTACTTCCACTTCGCAGTATAGTAACGACATTAGAAAGTCTGTGAGGTTGGATGATGACCACTAACTTGCTCTGATTGTATTTCCATCCGAGTCGAAACACTAGTTAAAAGATTCTCCTACAGTCTGCATCTGTCAGCAATTGAATTTCCCCAACAAGAAATGAAGTGCTGTGCACTAATTCGTCAAATTCGATTTTTGATTTGCAGAGCATTGGTTAATAAGAGTCCAGTTCTTTTCACCATTTGAAATGTAATCTCTTGGAGTCGTGTTTGTTTGTGTTATTCCATCTTTCCATTTTCATTGTCTATTTGAAGTCATTGAAACCTAGTGTGACAGAGGGGCAGGGAACTGAATAGAGGCAGATGTGAAGTTTTGGGAGCGTTGTATGCGGAATAGGATTTGATCATGCGGCTCTTCTGAGCCGATTGAGCCATTCTGTAAGATCATGAGTCAACGTGATGTGTTCTGAGTCCCATTGTACTGTGTGGCACCCATCAATCGGGCTTAAATCTTGGTGGTGGTTCGATAGTTGCAAAGTGGGGACCGAACTTAGAGACACTGTAACAGGAATGGAAGTGGAGACATCGTGTAGATTGCGTTTTTTGTAAAAATGGCAAAGAGGATCGATGAGGGCAGAGCTGTGGACATGATATAAATGTATTTTAGTAAGGCATTCGATAGAATTCCCGAAGGGAGACTCGTTAGCAAGGTTAAAACTCATGGAATACAGGGAGAACTAGACATTTAGACACAGAACTGGCCACAAAGGTCGAAGACAGAAGGTGTAGGTGGAGGTTGTTTTTAGACTGGAAGCCTGTTACCGGTGGCGTGCCACATGCATCAGTTCTGGGCCCACTACTTTTCTTCATTTATTTAAGTGATTTGGATGTGAACACATGAGGGACATTTAGTAAGTTTGCGGATGACACCAAAATTGGAGGGGCATTGGACAATTAAGCAGGTTGCCTCAGATAACAACGGGATTGTGATCAGATGAGCAAGTGCGCTGAGAAGTAGCAGATGGAGTTTAATTTAGATAAAAGCGAAGTGCTATATTTGGGAAAGCAAATCTTATTCACATAATAGTAAGGTCCTAGGGAGTGTTGCTGAGCAAAGAGACTGCAGTTTCATAGCTCCTTGAAGGTGGTGACGCAAGTAGATAGAATCGTGAAGAAGGCGTTTTGTATGCTGTCCTTATTGGTCAGAGAATTGAGTACAGGAGGATGGAGGTCATGCTGCAGCCGTACGGGACATTGGTTAGGCCACTTTTGGAATATTGCGTGCAATGCCTGTCTCCTTCCTATCGCAAGGATGTTGTGAAACTTGAAAGTTTTCAGAAACGTTTTACAAGGATGTTGTCAGTATTGGAGGATTTGAGTTATTGAGAGAGGCTGACCAGGCCGGGGCTGTTTTCCCTGAAGCATCGGAGGCTGGAGTGTGACCTTATAAAGGCATATAAAATCATGAGGGGCATGAATATGATAAATAGACAAAGTCTCTTCCCTGGGCTGGGGGAGTGCAGAACTGGATGCATGCATTTTGCGTGAGAGGGGAGAGATGTAAAAGAGACCTTCGGGTCAAATTTTCCCCACAGTGGGTGGTACATGTATGGTATCAGCTGCCAGAGAAAGTATGATTGCAACTTTTAAAAGGCATTCTGGATGGGTGTATGAACAGGAAGGGTTTGGAGGGATATGGGCCTGGTGCTGACAGATGAGACTAGATTGTGTTGGAATACCTTGTCAGCATGCACAAGTTAGGCCGAAAGGTCTGTATCCGTGCTGTACGTCTCTATGACTCGATACAGTTATGCCCTCAAGGTGTAGCAAAGAGCCAATAAAGATAATGCAGAGATGAAAATCGAAAAAACTTGACAAGAATCGGGCGAGTATGACTGCCACTTTCTTAACTTTGCATACACAATTACTTACATAGAAGTAACACATCTGACATCGTGAGGGGCAGTACCATGCCACATGGCAGAGAAGCATTTGAGTATGGACTCACTGAGATATCCCTCTACTTTCTTTCCAGGTGTTTAAGTTTTAATGTGACATTCACCTCTCTTCATCCGAAATTGGAAGGATGAATGCGTTTTGCAAAATTAAACTGGTGTGAATAATGATTGCAGAGGTGATAAGATGCAATCTGGCGGTTCCACCGCTCCGGATGGGTGCCTTGCTGGAATAGAATTTAGGACCTGGAAAATTCCAGCAAGGTGGAAGAGTAAGAGTTCATAATATTATACATGCAACCCTTATTAGAGCTTGAAGTTTTGGCGTCTGCTGATCCAGGCTTTGCCACGATATTGTTGTTGACTAGCTGAGGGCAGTTAGCCTCACCATGCGTGACACTGCTGAGGTATTTGTGATCACTGCACGTAGCGTCTTCAATAGCTGCTCGGACCTCATGTCCTGGGTCTCATGAAAGACAGACAGATGAAAACTTAGCGAGCGGATTTGGTTTTCAACTGAGTTGAAGTTCAAATATATCGGATTTCAGGACAGGAGAGCCTACAAAACTTGACAAAGTGTCTTTAACCAGAACCGCCTTTTTATGCATGGACTACTTGCAGAAAAAGATGCTTTGAAGTTGGGAGGCACAGAGATAGAGGAAGAAGTCACGAACAATGAGAAGCATACGAAGGTCAGGCAACAGAAATTAATGAATGAACCAGACTTCTATGTGTGCACGAGTACACAGAGATACGTCCAAAATTTACACATTCAAAAGGACAATTTGTTGTCTCTTATATGTTTTCATCTCACTTGCACCTGAGGATCAAGAATAACGAAATTCCATTTTTGCAACACTCCTTCAACTCTGAGCGCATGAGGGACATCTGAATTGTTTCAGGTCACAGAATACCCAACCCTTTCAACAGTGCAGACGTCATCAAGTCGGTGTAATTTACCGTCGGAGTATTAACAGCTGAACAATTCGGAGGCAGCACCACGGGCAAACTCGTTCGTCTGGCGGAGGTAGTTGTATTTAGAGCCACGCATTAATCGAGAGACTATAGGAATGGCAGGTAATGTTCTTCAAGTTGACTTATTCACTCCGAAGCACACAATCAGGCCTCAGGTATCGACATAACAATAGCAGATGGGGGGAGGACTGACTACTTCAGCAAGGAACGTAACAGCAAACATAGCTTTGTAATGCGCTCATGCAAGCCATGGATGCAACCAGAATTTCGGCAATAATGCTCACAACGTTTGGATAAATGAATGAACAGAGGGATATAAGACAAAATCGCTGAACTCTTTCATGCATGCAACTGTTGGATGCATGTATTAACTGACTGAAAACGACTTTAGTTGTAACTGAATAAAACTTGAATCAGCATGTCCAAAATGATGGAAACTCACTGAGATAATTTCACAGACTGGAGTAAATGAACACAGAGTGTTCTTTGTATTTTATTAAATTCATTCTGTGGAATTAGTTTTAAAAGGCAGAGAAACTTGTCGAAGATATTTTGTTTGATGTGAACAATAACTGATATATTTCATACAGGCCTTTTTCCAGTTACTAAGTAATTTAATTACTAAGTTAATTGGATATTTTACGCCATCCTTTAAATCAGTTCTGAATTTACTCTGGGTCCCAGCATAAATAAATGGATTGATACAGGAACTCAGAAGTTGAAGCATAAATCCGGTTTCTTCAAGAACAAATGTTGATTGAATGTAATTAGAACCTGAGAAATAAGTAAGTTTTGCAATTCGTACATAGAGGATAGTTATGAAAAACAACGAATATAAGAGAATAAAACTTCCTGAGATCGCAAAGAGTAAAATAATAGACTTTTTCCGTTTCTCTATCTCTGGGTCTGCCTGATTCTCTGCAGCATGCTGAGTACGGAATCTCCTGCGGGCTCTATTAGCTGCTACAATGTGTCTGACGGTCAAAGCATTGAGCAGTAAAATCAGAATAAATGGGAGAAAGGGGTTTAAAATACAACGTAACCAATCATATGCTGCCCATGCACGTGAATTGTAAAATATTACTTTTACACTACAAAACCAGGATACACCACCAACCACGTAAACAGGTTCATATATAAAATATAAGAATGCATTTTTTACACAGGATAGAGCCAACACGAGTACTATTACACGTGCTGCTGCATTTGCAGTGCAATATTTTATTTTCAACCTCTGGCAACAAATGGCCACAAATCGATCAAAAGTAAAAGTGACCGTTATCCAAGCAGAACTGTCTATGGTGACAAAAATTAGGGCAGAACGGAGACTACACAGTTGTGTGATAGACAGGACACTGTTTGGGAAATAAATCCCAGCAATTTTGTTCAATATTACAGCCGTGACGATGACCAGGAGATCCACCATTCCCATGGACACGAGGTAGCAGACGATGCATTCAGATAAACCACATCTTCTTCGAGAAAGGATCACAATTACTGTCAGGTTAGCTGCAGTATACAGTGAGAGACAAAGAGGGAGACAGAGCAAATAAGAGAGTATTTATGGCATCCAATCGAACAGCATAAATGACATTAATTTGATTCTTAGCAAAAACATTTTACTGCTATTTCCAAAACTATATTCAGGACAGACTTACTCTTTCAAATATGAAAAAAACCTACACTTAAAGTAATTTTGTGTGTGCATCAGAAAAGGAATTAAATCACCGCTATAACATTTTCGTTGGACAACGCATAACATGAATGTTTCAAAGATAGCAATAAAAACAGAGTTTGAACACTCACTAACAACAACAACATAGCAGCAAAGCTAATAATGGAATAGATACATAAGGAACCAAACAACAATATATCTCTGAACTAAAGAGACAAGGCCTGGCATCTTAATGTGACCTCTGTGGCCCTATAAAATGATGTGCTGGAGAATTATTCAATTCAACCATAGTTGGCAAGGAAATAGATTAGAAATCACGAGAAATAGAGGCAAGTGAATAAGGAACACTTTAACCCTCGAGTGAGCCTCAGTGCTAATACCAATGTCTTCAGTTACTGGTCGGGGACATCGTTCTTATTGATCTCAAGCACTGGAACTGACAAATTAGGAGTTTAGATTCGAAGGAAGACCTTTTGAGAAAATTGATTCATTTTTTTCTGCCCACTAGAATAATCGACCATGTCATATGGAGTCGGATCCTGTGGGTGAGAGATGTCAACAGCAACAACTGTGTGAAATAGTGAGCTCAGGAGCTTCCTGAGACAATGCCAGGGGACGGAAGCAGTGAAATCCTTGTCGCCAATTCGTTTTGCTGGCTGAAATTCATCATCAACAGCAGTAAATCACATGAAAATTGATCACCCAACTAAAGCAGACTTCAAGAGAGACCTAGCTGTCTTACCATTCGGCTATCCAGAAGCTAAACAAATCGCGTTGGGGAGCTGGTTTCGAATCCCATCACACGAAACTGAGACACTTGTATATAATTTTAAAAATCTCGATTTAAGTATAGGAGCTTGGAGGTCGCGTTGCACCAATACATGACACTGGCGATTCGATGTTTGGAATACTGTGTACATTTCTGGGCGTCCGACTGATAATCATTAAACCATCACTGAATATCGAAAGAGAAACGTCTGCACCATGAATGTCCTTCGGTATGGAAGTCTGCCATACTCACCTGCTCTGACTTCCATCCTATCCCAGACCCACATCAATGTTGTTGATGCTTAACTGCTGCCTGAAGGCCTCGCAATCCATTTAGTTATACTTATCGCTGTACAGTCTCAAAATAAAGTGAAACCAAGTAGCTGAGCTGGCATCGAGCTGGGCACTATAAAACACACTAGAAACAGCCTTATCTACCCTGCAAAATTCTGCTTACTAACATGTAATAGCCCGTGCCAAAACTGGGAGGGTTGGTTTACAGAGCAGTCAGACAACAGCCTGACATAAGTCTGCACATGGAGTCATAACTTCCTGCCAATTTTCTAGATGCTGTTATCAACACCCTTGGATATGTGCTGACCCACCAGCCGGACTGACCAAGCGGAGATGGTAGCACAGTGGTACATCTTGGAATGAAATTGCCCTGACTGTTGTCAACACTGAATCCAATTTTCATTAAACATCTGGTCAAGCATGGTCACAGAAACGCCCGGTGATTTACCGTGTACAGCCCTCCCTCAGCTGATACGTGAGTACTTTATCATGTTGTACAACACTTGGAGGGAGGACTGAGGTGGTAAAGGCATCAGCATTGGGCCCTTATTCCTCTGGTGGAGGGTGGGGGGTAGTTCAATGCCTAACACAAAGGCTGGATCGACAACGTCACCAGTGTTCAAGCTGTTCGTGTGCAAATGGACAAGGTTGCTAGAATGTTTCTGCAGTCGGTGGTGAAGTAACGAACAAGAGGCAAAAACACACCTAACCTCATCTTCGCTAATCTGCCGATTGCAGATGCAACTGTCCATGATAGCAATTGTAAGAATGATCGACCCACAGTCCTGGTGGAAACAACGTTCTGCCTTCACATTAAGAAGATCCTCATCATGTTGTGTAGCATGATCATCGAGCAAGATGGAGCAGCTTACGAATACTGGGCATTTATGAGGTGCTATGGACCATCAAAACTAACAGAACATTACACTTGCAAAATCTGAAAACTCGTGGCCTGCCATATCCCCATTGGAATCAAGCCAAGAGATTAATCCCATATCAATGGAGAGTGCTCGATAGCAGCACAAGGAAAATTTAAAAATGCGGTGTCAACCTGGTGAAGCTACCAAGAAGGCCTACCAGCATGCGAACAAGCATAAGCAGCAAGTGACAGATACAGGTAACAGTGAAGAGGTCAGATCAAAGATCGATAGTTCTACCACATCCAGTTGCGAATGGGGAAGGACAGGTCAGTAAATCACTGGAGGAGACGTTTCTACAAATATAGCCAAACTCAGTGATAGGACAGCCCAACAAAATCGAAGCAAAATATATGTTTGAAACATTTACTGTCATCTTCAGCTTGACGTTCCCAGTCGATCATCGATCTCAGCATCCTCCAGTGACCCACAGCTGTGAGCAGCACGGTGGTTCAGTGGTCAGCGCGGCCGCCTCGCAGCGCCAGGCACCTGGGTTCAATTCCCAACGCCGGTGACTTTCGCTGTGAAGTTCACACGTTCTCCCCATGTCTGCGTGGGTTTCCTCCCACAGTCCAAACTTGTGCAGGCTTGGTGAATTGCCCATCGTCACTGTAGAGTAGGGCAATGGGTCTGGCTGGGTTACGTTTTGGTGGGTCAGTGTGGACTTGTTGGGCCGAACGGCCTGCTTTCATTCTGTAGGTAATCGAACTAAAACTAAAACTAAAACGTCGCACTTCAGCCAATTCGATTCATGTCACGTGAAATTAAGAATGCATTTTCTTAATTTGGAGACAAGGGAATGTGCAATTGCTATCGGAACTGACATCATATCGGTGCTAGTGCAGAAGTCTTTCTGACCTTCAGCATCTGCAATGCTTACTTGCTCCTCATTGATTATAATCTCTGTACGAAACCACTTCCAATGATGCCTACCCGGAGAAGTTCTCCTCCTCCATCTAAAAGGAACTTAGTGAGTGTGTCTATCACTGCACCCCAGCCAGTACTGCCCTCTGCCCAGAAGCTATTTAGCCCCGTCTAAAGCGGACCTGTTAACACAGGAACATCTCCTTCCTCACCATCTGCGTATGGAACCGACTGATCCCTCATGGACACCGGGCTACATACGGACAATCACAACTTGGATCGGAACAGAGCAACTAGTAAATTTTTTAAAAATCCAAAGACTCTCTCCAGATACTTGATTCTACATTCGCAGCCTCCCGCTGCCACCTACACTCGCTGCAGTCAGCCGTTCTTTCGCTCTTGGTCGCACTCTCCCAGGCGTGCATCGGGCCCTTTTGTTGCTCTTCATCCTTAGTGGAATACAAAGTCTCAATGAAAACTTTTTTTCTCGACCAAATTGGACATCAAGGAACGTAACTATAAAAAAAATCTGAGCCACCACCTGAGCCAGTTCCGCCTCCACAGACATCAGAAGCCACAATATCGCTGACGCCACGCGAACATCACTGGTTACGACACTTCCACCAGACGGATGCGACTGAATGTGACGTGTCTGCACCCTGACTCCCAGGGTTAGTGTAACACTGGTCGGTGGCATCACCCACGGTCCCGTAACCACGCCCAGTCGGCTGACAGTCTCCCCCGCACTCCCAAATCCCTGCACACACTAGGTCCGACCTCCCAGTTCTGCCATGTTGCTATCATTCCACCAGGCGTCCCCCTCACTGAGGAAGAACGATCGATCCTCAGTAAAGACCTTAGCCACATCCTCCATGCTCCTGGATCAATGAACTCCTCACGCATTACGCCATTGAAATTTTCTTCCGCCACCTCTACCTCCGTGCATTCTTGTTCCATGAGGAGTACCGCCCACCCTCCGAGGAACCCATCTCACGCCTCTATGACAACCAATCCACGTGGACACCATGTGCTGGTTTGGTACCCGCCCTCGATAAGTCCTGATGAAGAGCTTATACTTGAAAGGTCGATTCTTCTCCTCCGATACTGCCTGACCAACTGTGGTTGTCCAGCTCCACACTACCCGAATCTGACCACCGGCATCTGCTGTCCTCACTCTTTGCTGATTGCCCTGGTACCCCCTGTACACGACATGCAGAACAAATCCAACGGCCCTACTTAATTTCTCATTAGTCTGCTACTGATCATCAGTAAAGTGATGGAAGGTGAGATGATACTACGACGTTAAAAGATGTATTTTGTCCTTTTTTATGGTGAGGTTACGACAAATGTTGCAAGTGCTCTGCACCAAGCCAATAATGTAAGCATCTTGTGAGTCCTTCAGTTTTGTATTAAAGAAGGAGCAATCAAAGCAGAATGAATGAATGGAGGCAGTCCTCCACAGATTCAGAGTTTTAGTTAAGGTTTTATTAGTTGTTGTGATTCCCCGTCTGTCTCTCCCTTCTACTGCACAAGGCTTCAGTTCTCTGTTTTTCCTATTTTGCCTAAGCTTTCGTCCCCTCTGCACTGGAGAAATATTGCATTTAAGACAAAGTATTTTACTGAATTTAATTTTGCCAAGTTGTGTTAATGGGATGTTACTAGAATGGAACAGTTGTGTTTCATTGTTAGTAGTCTATTATTTCGTTAATTTTACAATAGAGTCAAGTTATACCAACTTTTCTTTCATTTGTTTGCATTTTAAATGTAAAGTAAGAATAAAATATGTTTTTTCTTAAAGTCAAGTAGTGTAACCAATTAAATTATATATGAAGCGCAGCATATTTCAATTGTAGCTACCTCTCTGATATACTTGAGTTGGGTGGACTTTAGAAATCTCATCCATGACAAATTAGGAATTCTTTTTGGGCTCGCAATCGGTAATTCCATCTTGGGTTTCAGATTACTGGACTCAAAGACCGTGACTGAACGTAGAGCATAGAACATGGAACAGTACAGCACAGACTGTTCGGCCATCGATGTTTTGCTGGCTTTTTATCCGACTCTAAGATGAGAAAACGTACATACCACTGACTGTGCAAACTTCCATGTGCATTTCCAAGAGTCGCTTAAATGTCCCTAATGTATCTGACTCTACTACCACGGCTGACTTTGCATTCCACAAACCCACCACTCTCTGTGCTAAGAACGTAGGAAGGTTATTTACACATCTTCCCTAAACTTTCCTGCAATTACCTTAATTTTAACAACCCCGTGCTAGACATTTTCATCATGGAAAAACTGCTTTGGATCTCCACTCGATATAGGCCTTTTAACATCTTGTACACCATTATCAAATCACATCTCATTCTTCTACGCTCTAATGGGAAAAATCCTAACTCCCTCACCCTTTCTACAAAAGATATGCTCTCCACTCCAGGAAGCATAATCGTAAACCTCCTCTGAAACATCTCTAAAGCTTCCACATCTTTCCTACAATGAGATGTCCAGAACTGAATACAATATTCCAAGTGGTCTCACCAGGGCTCGATACAGCTGAGCATAACCTTGCAGGTCTCAAACTCAATCCTCCTGCTGGTGAGTTCTTTTTTTGTGAGTGCTGTATTCGGTTGATTTAAATACAGTTCTTGTTTCGTCTCTCAGAGTTTGATGGGCATGGAAGGTATCACTTCAGGCAGTGCATATGGCGAAGTGACCACTGCAAACTTCTGGAATTGGCAAACATGTTGATGAAGGAATTGTCTGTGGCTGTGTGGAATGGTGAGCGAATTACAGAAATACAGTTGTGATGCTTGGAACGCAACTGCTATTATTGGATTGGCTAAAATTCAACTGCAAATTAAACAGCTTGAATTAGTTGTACAAGCAAGGAAAGAAGGGAAAAAAGCTCTAAGCGAGCAAAATGTGAAAGAAAGAGAGCAGAAGCGAGAGGGAGAGAGAGAGAAAACGAGAGAAAGAACATTTCAATGAAGAAAGAAGACAATAAGTAAAACAACTTGAATACGAAAAGAAGTAAAACCATATGATTATGAGTAAAGCAAAGAAAAACGAGAAATAGGGAGTATTTGAACGTGGGAAGTTGGAATTGAAAGAGGAATGTCGACTAAAAAATGGCGAATGTCGAAGGCAGGAATAGTAATGAAAAGCAAGCCCATTTTACCCAAACGTCTAGAGGCTTTATTTAAATATGTCCAAGAATTTCTGAAGTTTGATGACATAGGCGTCGAAGTCTTCTTCTCTAATGAAATAATTTGAGGAAGTGGTTAAACAAAAGTGGGGCTGCACGATGCCTCACTGTGCCAGGGGTCTAGGTTGGAATACCAGCCTCAGGTGACTGTCTGTGTGGAGGTTGCACATTCTCCCCACGCTTGCGTAGTTTTCCTTCGCGTGCACCGGTTTCATCTCGGTTCCCAAAGATTTGCAGATTAGATGAATTGAACATGCCAAATTGCCAAAAGTATTTAGGGATGTGTTGGTTAGGTGCAATAGTCATGAATAAATACAGGATACTAGGATAGGGTAATGGGTCTGGATGGGTTAAACTTTGGAGGATCGGTGTGGACTCATTGAGCCGAAGGTCCTGTTTCCACATTGTAGGGATTCTGTGAATCTATTCTAAATTAAGTGACTTATTATCATGTACGTATTGTTCATTCAAAAGAAGTAGGTAGATTAACGAGGTATTTGCATCACTGTCAGAGAAGGTATCTGGATAGTATGAGTGGTGAAAAATATCTTAAGTTCAGATAAAGTAGCGTCAGAATCCTGCAGATAACGTTTTAGGAATGTTAGAAGATAACCTTTTTCAAATCTATATAGAGTTTGAAAGGATTAAACAATGTATCTGATAGGTACATAAGGACAATGTAATAGATCAGACACATTCCACTCTTACAGAGATTGATGTCTTGGTGGATTTCAAATATTCATTCTGCGAACACTGAGAATTCTCGTCTGGAAGACAGTCTTCACACTGTGTGATTAACAGCAGAAATGAAAGTTGATTATGAATTAATTCAAATCAACATTTGCCTTGCGACATCAATTTAAATCTGTGAGGGACAAAATGTGGGGAAAACAGAAATCCCGGACTGCTAAATGAAAATGCGTTCTCATTGGACATTATAAACCTAGGAGATACCAGGTTAAAGAGTAAACCCATGGCGTGGAGAAAAAGGCATAAAAGCCTCAGTTGCTATCACTGCAACCAGTTCGGCCACATGAAGTCTTGATGCTAGAAGTTTAAGTTAAGCACTGCGAAGGCAGATGTGATAAAACAGGATAAGCTGCAGAGGTTTATTAAAGTGGTAAAGCCAGTCCCAGGGCGAGCTGAAGAGCAGCAAATGAGTATACAGCCTTGTCTGCGATTGGTCCTTAACAAAGTACTAGATCATTTAAATGTGTATGAAGTTCACACGTGTATAAGGAGTAGCAGGTGTCTCCATGGGTAATGTTGGTATTCTTTCAGTGTTTGACAGAGCAGCGTTGTACGGTGTTGTGACCAATGTTGTCCTGAAGACTGGGCAGATCGCTGCAAACAATTGTCTGTTTAAGGTTTGGTTGTTGTTTAAAGCGAAAAGTAGAGGTTGAGGTAAGATGCTTATCATCATCGGTTATGTGTTGCATGCCGCAAAGAACACGGTGTAGGTTTCGGGCTCCCAGGAAGCACTGGACAACGAAGCCATGCCCTGTCAATTGCAACCCGTGTCTGTCTCATAAGGAGATCATTGCAGTTTCTCCTGTGGCACGTCTGAACTGGTGATCGACGAGTTGAGTACCATACTCTGTTCTTAGGAAGGTACCTTTTGAGCAATTCAGGTGTCTGTTACGTTCCTTCTCATATTAACAGATCCTGTGTAGTGTAGGCCTTCTCCGTATGATATGGTTATTTTACTGTGTTTCAGGTGGAAACTAGAGAAGTGGAGCATTGTGAGGTTATCTGCGGTCTAGTGGTAGAGTGAAGTGTCCATCCTTGGTGGAGATGCAAGTGTCCAAGAATGAGACAGATACTATAGAGTAACCATGCAATGTCTGATGGCGGGACGAAACTCGTTGACATCACTGTGCAGTTGTTTCAGTGATTCCTTGCCATGGGTCCAGAGGAAGAAACCGTCATCGCTATATCTGCTGAATAGCGTTCGTTGGAGGTTCTGTGCAGCAAAGAAGTCTTGTTTGAAGTTGTGCATGAAAATCTTGTCATACTGAACAATGAACAATTTATCCCCATGGCTGTTCCACATGTCTGGATAAAGGAAGGTGCTCACATACACACACTAACATAAGCACATAGACACTCAAACTCTGAGACACTCTCACTCGCAGACCCTCTCTCAGACAGATTTCTCTCTTGGCAACGCACACATACCCCCCCACACACAGGCACGCTCTCACAGGCTTATAACCAATTGCAACCACAAACACACTTTACCAGCATTCACACATGCAAACACACACCCTCTCACGTGAACTCACACTCGCATGCACTATCTTTCTGTCATGCACGCATACAAAAATATACGCAAGTGGATTGAATTTGCATTTGCAGAATTAATATTGGCAGATACATTCTATTTTGCACAAAAATGCGCAAACTATGGGCAGTCAATGCAGACGGTCAATACATGCAATATTTTGCAAATTCCACTTTGGAAGAAGAACTAGTCTGACTCAGGATTGGCATATAGTAAAACGTTAACCTCATACTCAATGCATTGCCTGAGCTGAGATGTCACCTTTTGTAATTAATCTCGAGTTATCTTGAAGATGTCACTGAAGAGCAGTTCTGGAATTTACAAATTAATGAATCGAAACCATTTAGATGAGATTAGATTCCATACAGGCTGCAAACAGGCCATTTGACCCAACAGGTCCACACAGAATCTCCAAGGTGTAACACAGCTAGATCCTACTCACTACCCCATATTTATCCCGAACTAATGCACCTAACACTATGGGCAATTTAGCACGGCCAATTCACCTGACTGGCATATCTTTGGATTGTGGGAGGAAACCGGAACACCCAAAAGAAACCCACACAGACGCAGACAGAATGTGCAAACCCGAGGCAGGAATTGAACCTATGTCCCTGGCCTTGTGAGGCAGAAGAAAGGGATTGAAATGTATTACATTACAGATTGCCTGCTGCTTAGAGTCAATGTAATGAATATGTATTGCCGTGTCTAACAGCGTAGAATGATTTTTTTTCCATAAATGTAGCGTAAATGGAAAAAAAGGGAAAAACATGTCTCCGTTTATTCAGGGAACGAAGATTAGCACAGTCTTGCAGTGGTGAATGGTCTGTTCCTGTGCTGCACTTCTCTTTGTTCTTAGTTTTGTTATTTTTTGCTTGCTTACTACCAAGTAGTGCAGCCAATTGAATTATACCTGCACACAGCAACCTTTGCAGTCCTTTTGATGTGATAGAATTTGAATTCAAAGTTAGCTCATTAACATATTTTCTATTGTGAGGATTGGTCTGGTCCATAAAGAAATGCTATCCACAGTGTATCAAGCAGCAGCTGCTCAGCAATAACTTGCTCAATTACAGCCAGCTTAGGGTCAGCAAAGGCCACGAAATTCCCGAAGTATGTTTAGCTTCGGTTCAAACCTGGAGAATGTATGTGAATCCCTGATAAGTGCTGCAGCCCTTGACATCAAGCGAGTGCTGTTTCAAGGATCTCTTGAAAAACTGGAATAAAGGGGTATTAAATGTTAAATCCTCCTCTGACTGCAGTCATTAGATTAGATGACTTACAGTGTGGCATTAGGCCCTTCAAGTCAACACCGACCCTCCAAAGAGCAACCCACCCAGACCCCTACATTTACCCCTTCACCTCACACCACTGGCGATATAGTATGGCCAATTCATCGAACCCGCAAATGTTTGGACTGTGGGAGGAAACCAGAGCACCCGGAGGGCACCCACGCAGACTCGGGGCGAACAGGCAATTGCCTGAGGCGGGAATTGAATGCCTGGCGCTGTGAAGTAGCAGCACTAACCACTGTGTCACCGTATGACTGGCCCATACACAGATGGATGTCCTTGTTGGTGGTCTGTCATTTCAACTCCAAGACATTTCTGCCCAGACCTTCAGATTGGGTTCCTCAGCCCGCCATCTACAGCGGCTTGCTTAACAACTGAAATAATCCATGTTTAATTATGGCACATTTTGGACAATGCCCAGGCTGACACGTGACTCATGACATTAGAGACACAGGACTGCCTGCAAACCACGATCTCCAATACAAGAACATCTCATCTCAACGGCTTGACGTGCAATGATGCTTCTATTATTTCAACTCCCGGGAGATAGCATTGTTCATAAACTGAACTTGACTCACCACATTGAATGCAGTGGTGACAAGACCTGGTCAGAGGCTGAGGACTGCGGGAAGTAACTCACTTCCTCACATCCTAAAGTCTGCCCACTATATAGAATGCGCAAGTCAGTAATAATCCCTAGATGGGTTCAGATCCACATTCATTCAAGAAGCTTGGTATCATTCAGGACAACACATCCATAATCATCTCTCCCCCCCCCCCCCCTCCCCGGCCTTCCTCAGTCGCAGCAGCGTGTACTAGCGACACGCTGCAATACATCCTTAGATAGCAGCATGCTTACCCACAAGCACTTCCATCTAAAAGGACAAAGACAGCAAATACACAGAAACATCGCCAATTACCAGGCCCCTCCGGGGAAATTATGACCATGCCTTAGATATCGATACTGCTCTTTCAATGTTGCCGGGTCAAATGCCTTTAAAATAGATGTTCTCAAGGACAACATCGACAGGTGAAAAGATACTGTCCGGCCCAATAACCGCAACATTTCACAAATAAACAATAAAAAAACTTGAATATGAACTCTGCACTTTGTGAGTTAAGAGTAGTTATAAAGCAATGAATAAGCTTTCTATGATGTTTTCAGCATCTCCTGCATATGACTGCTTCTTCAGGTAATTAATTCGGTAAGTTGAGAGATTCCAAAATGGCTGAAACCTTTCAATTATACAATAATTTCTGCGAATTATTAAATAGAGGGGGGACATTACATGACTGAACCACTCTTTGTTTCAAGCAATAATGTAATCCTTTTCCACATGAATTCTGTCGAAAAGACAGGTTATTCAGGTGCACGTGCTGATCAGGCAATATATTTACACACGTCCAGTGACAGGAGTAACATAAATTACGTTTGGTAGATTGATATGTGTATAATTATTGCAGTATGATAAATCCTCATTAGAAAGAACACTAAGTTCAAAATGAAGCTCAAACAAAAAAATGAGGTTAGTTTAATAATGTTCTAAAGGTAAACTGAACAACAAAGATTTTTTTTACCATGATCCATCTACAACAATATAATAAGCAACTGGCTACAGCACTGTCAACAACACAACAGGATTGCACTTTTACAATAACCATAATACTACAATTGACGACGGTGAAAATGTCAATCACTCAGTGGATCTAGATTTCCTCTTGAGAGGGTAGAAGGAACTGAGATGCAATACCTAGTTAAAGCAACAAAGCACTGCTTGTAATGACGTAGTGTGGAAGTGAAGAGCTAAAGTCATAAATTAAGCTTGTGGTACTTATGCTGGTACTGATTTGGAATTGTAGAGTTAAATGGGAGAATCTCATCTTCACGTTATACCGTATCAACATTATAACATCATTCTACTCAGAAGGCATAATAAATGCTGAATTAATGGCTTCAAAGCAGGAAGATTTTAATTTATATGATAAAATAAGAAAATACTTACGCACGTTAAAGAGAATAAATATTTAAAAAGAGACAGAAATATCAGAAAAAAATTAAATTCTGCATCTGAGAGCAGGGCTATTAGTGAAATGGGAGAATTGAAATACGTCAACACCAGCCAGTCCCTAACTCTCACCATTTACCTGAAACTCCGATAACTGCAATGAGAGGATAGTAAATGGCAAACAGCAGGCCTTTTGGTATTCCGTGCATTTCGAGCGAAGGCTGTGAAATTAAATGCAGCACTTTTCCATTTATACCTGATGTCATGCCTTAGGGAAATCATTCGATTGCATACCTTTTCCATGCAATTATTTTCTAATAACAGTTTGGTGTGTCTGTTTTCCGGAAATTATATGACTTCTACTAGAACAAAATAGTTTGCTTTCCTTGTCAATACAATCTGATCCTTTTCTAAAATAAAATGCCAAAATACTAAACACAGTCACATGCATTGTTTATTTGGACATTTATTTCACTAGATTTTAATGTGATTTCGAGAAGAAACGTACACAAAATTCCATAATGTCGTGGGGAACTTCTATCTTGTTCTTATTTCTTACAATTCCAGCCCTCTTCCAATCGTTAATCAGATTCTTCGTTGAACATACCTGAAAATGCGAACCCATGTGTATGTACCAGGCCAGACACCCTCAAAATATTTTCAGAAAGTAACCTGGACACAACATTTACTTATTTCAAAAGGCAGATGTGGAGTGAATATTACAAGTGTGATGCAATTGTTCAAAACATTTGACTTTGAGCAAAACAGAACTGATTTAAGCATAACAGTTGAAATGCAAACAAATGAAGACAATATTGAGAATAACTAAACCATTAGAAAATGCAAGTGTATCGATAGATTAGCTATTACTAATTTCCTGTTCCAATACAGTAACATCGTATAAACACCCGTTGGCAATAATGTGAATTCAAACACAGATTCTTACAAGCAAGAGACAACGGAAGCCAACGAGAGGAATCAGAAGAAAGCCAGAGGAATTCTTTACTGACACTTGCATCTCTGCTGGACTCACATCTTGTGAGTGTTACAGCTCAACCAACTTAAAAAACAAATTCAGCTCAGAGAACTGGACACTCCCCTATTAAAATAGACTCCTTTGCATCTCTGCATTCACGAAGTCTCTTCAAAAAAGGGCAAAATGACGTTTTCATGGTGACAACATCTTTACACGTCCACCCTTAACGAAAAGAATAATCAGGATACAAATATGGCTTCATTTTAAACCCCTTAGCCTTATTCTGCCCGAACACTTAGACATAGAACAATACAGCGCAGAACAGGACCTTCGGCCCTCAATATTGCACCGATCTGAGAACTATTCTCAGCTTGTCCCCCTATACTATCCCAAAAACATCCTTGTGCTCATCTAAGGATTGTTTAAATCTCCCTAATGTGGCTGAGTTAACTACATTGGCAGGCAGAGCATTCCACGCCCTTACCACTCTCTGAGTAAAGAACCTGCCTCTGACATCTGTCATAAATCTATCACCCGTCAATTTGTAGTTATATCCCCTCGTACAAGATGACGTCATCATGCTACGAAAGGGCGTTTATTTGTCTACCCTGTCTAATCCTCTGATCATCTTGTATGTCTCTATAAAATCCCCTCTTGGCCTTCTTATTTGCAATGAGAACAGACCCAAGTCTCTCAGCCTTTCCTCATTAGACCTTCCCTCCAGGGCAGGCAGCAACCTGGCAACCATCCTCTGCACCTTTTCCACTGATTCCGCATCTTTCCTGAAATATAGTGACCAAAACTGTACACAATATTTGAAGTGTGGCCGCACAAGCCTTCTACATATTTCCAGCATCATATTGCAGCTCCAAATTTCAATCCCACAAGCAATGAAACCTAACACACTGTATACCTTCTTAACAGCACTGCCAACCTGGGTGGCAACTTTCAGGGATCTATATGCATGGACTCCAAGATCCCTCTGCACATCCACACTATCAACAGTCGTTCCATTGACCCAGTACTCTGCCATCCTGTAATTCTTCCCAAAGTGCATCACCTCACATTTAAATGCATTGAACTCCATTTGCCCTCTCTCATCCCAATTCTGCAGTTTATCCAAGTCCCCCTGCAACCTGTAACATTCTTCCAAACAGTCCACTAACTCAAAGACAATTGTATCAACTGCAAATTTACTAATCCATCCACATATGCCTGCGTCTAAGTCATTTATAAAAATGAAAAACATCAGTGGCCCTAAATAGGTCCTTGTGGCACACCACTAGCAACTGGACTCCAGGCTGAACATTCTCCATCAACCACCACTCGCTGACTTCTTTCATAAAGACAGTTTCTAAACCAATCTGCTAAATCACCCTCAATCCCATGCCTCTACAATTTCTCCAACAGCCTACCACGTGGAACATTATCAAAGGCTTTACTGAAGTCCATGTAAACCACGTCAACTGCCCTACCCTCATCTACTTGCTTGGTCTCCTTCTGAAAAAGACTCAGTGAGGTTTTGTGAACATGACTTGCCCTTGACGAAATATCAACCAGTTGTTGCTTGATAGATGATTATAAATCTTATCTCTTATAATTCTTTCCAAAGCCTTTCCTACAACAGACGTAAGGCTCACTGATCTATAATTACCTGGATCGTCTCTACTGCCCTTCTTGAACACGGGCACAACATTTGCAATCCTCCAGTCCTCTGGTACTAAATCTGTAGACAATGACGACTCAAATATCAAAGCCAAAAGCTCTGCTATCTCCTCCCTAACTTCCCAGGGATTCCTCTGGGAAGTCGTGTGAACGTGAAATCCTGACCCTATCCTCCCTACTCACATACTCGTTCGCACTGCAACTACACCTCAGGTTCCCATCCCCCTGCTGAGCTAGTTTAAACTCACCCGAATAGCACCAGCAAATTTCCCACCCAGGATATTAGTACCCCTCTGTTTCAAGTGAAGATCGTCCAGTTTGTAGACGTCCCATCTTCCCCAGAATGAACTCAATTATCCAAGTACAAGAACACCACTATCTTGCACCATCTCTGCGGCTACGTGTTCAGCTGATATCTCTCTCTATTGCTTGCCTCGTTAAAGCGTGGCACAGTAAACAAACCACAGATAACAACTCTGTTTGTTCGAGCTCTCAGCTTCCACCCGAGCTCCCTGAATTCCTGCCTTACTTCGCTATTCCTCTTTCTACCTAAGTCGTTGATTCCAATGTGGACCACGACTTGGAGCTGGTGACCGTCTCCCTTCAGCACCCCAAAGATACGACCCGAGAAATCACGGCCCTGGCACCTTGGAAGTAACATATCAACCGTGGGTCTGGTTCGTTCCCAACAAACCTTCTGCCTGAGCCTCTAACTATTGAGTCCCCAATGACTAACACTCATCTCCATTCACCCCTTTCCTTCTGTGAAACAGGGACCGGCTCCGTTCCCGACAGGTGGACCCCTTGTAAGATCCCTCTTCCAACAGTATCCAAAAGTGTATGCATGTTTTTCAGTGGAACGGCCACAGGTGATCTCTCCACTGATTGTGTTTCCACCTTCGAACAGTCACGCAGCTTTCTTCGTGCCTCGGAGTAACTACTTCCCTGTAACTTTTATGTATCAGAACCCCTGCTTCCCGAATGATCCGAAGTTCATCCAGCTCCCGCTCCAGGTCGTTAACATAGTCTTGGGGGAGCGAGAGTTGTGTGCATTTCTGGTAGATGTACTTGAATGGGAGACTACAGGCGTCCCTCACCTCAAACTTCAATGCATATATATTATATTTTCTCGAAGCATCCAATCATTCGCTATCAGGTTCTATGTCAGACTGTTTACTCCTGCTCCAGAACGCCTCTGTCTTTCACCCTCCACGTCCCGTCCTGCCACATGTTAAAATTTCAAATCGACTGACAGCATAATAAGGGCCATCAAAAGTGTCTGGAACCTTTGTCCATAATTTTCTCCAAAACGTTGAATGGTCTATGAGCAGCATATTTAATTGTCTAAGACTTATTCCTTATAAATATGGGAATATTGTCACGCCAACACCAAGCTAAAAGTCTTCTTCTCAATTGTGGAATATTTATGTTGATGCATGTTTCATTTCCAGGCGAAACATCTGATAAGTGTTTCTAACTTCACGTCATCTCGTTGTAAGATACAGCACTGACACCCACACCGCAAACATCAATAGTCATCTTGAATAGTTTGCATGATTTTGTGCGGCTAACACTGGGGTAATGGTTAACATAGCGTCCAGGCTGTCAAACGCCTTCTAACAGTGTGCTGTCCACTGACATTTTCTGAATTTCTTCAATAAGTCAGTCACTGGGACAACCACACTGCTAAAATTTAGAGAGAGCTTCCTAAAAGAAAGCACTACTGAATCAAAGGAATCATATTATAGGCGTGTTCATCGATGGTATGGGAAATTCCCAAATAGCGTTTTTTTGCACATTCTATGAGGACATTTGTTCATGTTCAATAACATGGCGCAGAAAAATGACGTGTGCTTTGGTGAATTCATTCAGAGGCAGATTTGTCAGTAATCTGCCTCCTCAAGTCGATCAAATAATTGTGATAAATGCTACACATGATCCTTTCATGTTTGGCTAAAAATCACCTGGTCATCGATATAAAGTGAACACGTATGATCTCCATCTAGGCTGATGGAGAAAATGCAGAGGCATGGAATTGAGGGTGATTGAGCAGTTTGGATTAGAAACTGGCTTTTGGAAGAAGGCAGCGAGTGGTGGTTGATGGAAAATATTCAGGCTGGCGTCCAGCTGCGAGTGGTGTGCGACAAGGATCTGTTTTGGGACCACTGCTGTTTTACATGTTTATAAATGACTTAGATGCAGGCATAGGTGGATGGATTATTACGTTTGCTGACGACACTAAAGTCTTTGGGGTAGTGGACAGATTGGAAGAATGTTACAGCTTGCAGGGGTACTTGGATAAACTGCAGAATTGGGCTGATAGGAGTTCAATGCAGCTAAATCTGAGGTGATGCATGCACTTTGGGAAGAATAACAGGAAAGTAGAGTACTGGGTCAATGGAAAGATTCTTGGTAGTGTGGATGTGCAGAGGGATCTTGGGGTCCATGTGCGCAGATCCCTGAAAGTTGCCACCCAGGTGGATAGGGCTGTTAAGAAGGCATATGATGTGTTAGGTTTCGTTGGTTGAGGGATTGAGTTCTGGATCCGCAATATCATGCTGCAACTATACAAAACGCTGGTGCGGCCACACTTGGAATATTGTGTACAGTTCTGGTCGTCCCACTCCAGGGAGGGTGTGGAAGCATTGAAAAAGTTGCAGAGGAGATTTACCAAGATGTTGGCTGGTCTGGAGAGAAAGTCGTATGCGGAAAGGCTGAGAGACGTGGGTCTGCTTTACATAGAACATAGAACATAGAAACGTACCGCACATAGCAGGCCCTTTAGCTTATGACATTGTGCCGAGATTTAACCCTAATGTAAAATATAGTAACAACCTACACACCCCTCAACTCACTGCTATCCATGTTCATGTCCAGCAGTCGCTTAAATGTCTTAGGTGACATGCTTCCACCACCACCACTGATAACGAATTCCATGCATTCACAACTCTCTGTGTAAAAATCCTATCTCTGACATCTCCTTTATACCTTCCTCCTAATATCTTCAAACTGTGACTTCTCGTACCAGTCAATCCTGTCCTGGGGAAAAGTCTCTGGCTATTAACTCTATCTGTTCCTCCCATCACTTTGTACACCTCTATCAGGTCTCCTCCCTTTCTCCTTCTCTCCAGAGAGAAAGGTCCGAGCCTATTCAACGTTCGTCATAAGGCAAGTCCAGGCAGCATCCTGGTAAACCTTCTTTGCACCCTCTCCAAAGCCGCTGTATCTTTCCTATAGTAGGGCGACCAGAACTGGACACAATATTCCAAGTGTGGCCTCACCAGAGACTTGTAGTGCTGCAGCAATACCTCACGGCTCTTAAACTCTATTCCCTGTTAATGAAAGCCAAAACACCATTTGCTTTCTTAACAACCCGATCCACTTGGGTGGCAACTTTTAGGGATCTATGTGCTTGCACACCCAGATCCCTCTGTTCCTTCACACTGCCAAAAATCCTGTCTTTAATCCTATATTCAGCATTCGAGATCGACCTTCGAAAATACATCGCGTTGCATTTATCCAGGTTGAACTCCATCTGCCATTTCTCAGCCCAGCTCTGCATTCTGTCTATGTTGCACTGCAGCATGTAGTAGCCCTCTGTACTATCAAAGACACTTCCAACCTTTGTGTCATCTGCAAATTTAGTAACCCACCCCTCAACCTCCTCATCCACGTCATTTATAAAAACTATAAAGAGCAGGGGCCCAAGTACAGAGCCCAGCTGGACCCCACTCAACACTGTCCTCCAAGCAGAATACTTTCCATCTGCAACCACTCTCTGCCTTCTGTCAGCCAGCCAATTCTGAATCCAGATAGCCAAATCTCCCTGTATCCCATACTTCCTGAATTTATGAATGAGCCTACCATGGGGAACCCTATCAAATGCCTTGCTGAAATACATATACGCCACACCTACTGCTCCACCGTCGTTGACCTGTCTTCACACTTCCTCAAAGAACTCAAAAGGTTTTGTGAGACATGACTTGCCCTTCACAAAGCCGTGCCAACTACATTTAATCACACTATGCTTTGCCAAATAGTCATAAATCCTATCTCTCAGAATTCTTTCCACAACGTTGCTGACCACAGACGTAAGACTGACTGGTCTGTAATTGCCGGGGATTTCTCTATTACCCTTCATCAAAGGTAGAATTCGCATGGAATACAATAAGTGAGGAAGAACATTCATCTTGACCACAGCTATTCTGCCTAACCAAGATTTTGGAAGATCTTCCCACTAGCCAGGTAATGAAACGTCTGGATATCAAACCTACAGCTCAGCGAGCAAACCTACACCCTGGACCGACTGGTCTTTAATTGCCCTGGATTTCCCTATTACCCTTCTTGAAAAGAGGAACAACATTCGCCTCCATCCAATTCTAGGGTACGACTCCCTTGGAGAGTGAGGAGGGAAATATCCCCGCCAGCGGCTTAGCAACCTCCGTTCTCGCTTCCCGGTCAGCCTAGGATAAATCTGATCTAGCCCTGGGGACTTATTAATCTTAATGTTTTCCAAAATTTCTAGCATATCAACTTCATCAATCTTGATATGGTCAAGACTGTATCCCAGCTCCTCAAAGATTTCATTTATAATAAGTTCCCTTTCCTTGGTGAAAACCGAAACAAAATAAAACTCATTTAGGGAAGAAGAAGGCTAAGGAGTGGTTTGGTACAAACATACAAGATGATCAGAGATTAGATAGGGTAGACAGTGAAATACATTTTCCTCGGATGATGATGTCAGCTTGTACGAGAGGACATAACTACAAGTTGAGCGGTGATATATTTAAAACAGATGTCAGAGGAAAGTTCCTTATTTAAACAATCCTTAGATAAGCACATGGATGATTTTGGGATAGTGTAGGGGAACGAGCTGAGAATAGTTCTCAGGTCGGCGCAACATCGAGGGCCGAAGGGCCTGTTCTGCGCTGTATTGTTCTATGTTCTAAATGACTATAATGGTCTTTGAAACGTGGCTGACACAATTTTCACACAACATGCTAGGATTTAAAACTCGAAAAACCTATTCTGTATTCTGAAAGCCAGAATTTTCTTCGCTCTTATGGAAAAAACTATCTGCCGGTATCCTCTGCCTCAACTTGCTTGCCCCACCTTCCCAATACAACTTTCCAAATGTGGAATCAGTTATGAATCAGACGTTATAACTGCATTGAATTTTCAACACTCTGTACATAACCGTTGAATAACATTCTGGATTCAGCACTATTACTGTGGGTGAGCTACAGTAGCTTCAACTCACGTCGATTATGTTAACTTGGAGAATGCCAACTTGGAGGACGAAGCACATAAGATGTTTAATTGGAACAGCGTTTCCTATATCTACATTAGGCATAATTAGATGAGAACTTTGTAGCTGATTCCACATATTTTCCCGTGCAATACCAACAACGTTTCGTATTTATTTTACACTTTTTTTTCTGAATGGAAACTTAACAATTTATCCTTATTTTGAAAAAAAAAGTCTGATTGTCCAATGTAATTTTCGGCTTGTACAACTCAGAATCCTTTGAACTTGATTTTTCCCTCCGTGCTCTAGCCAGTAACTTTCCTTCCCTATCAAAATCCCGTTTGAGCATGTTCACAAAACACAGTCTGTAAGCCTTGGTCATATTTGGAGTATTGATCAAATAATTCGCCTCAGCCAATCTCCTTTTAACTTGATGAGATCCAGTAAAACTTGCTGTTGACGGTTAACCTGTTACTGGACGTAAAATCAATATTTGTCTCCAAGGCAAAAATTGCGTGTTTTTGACTTCCTGTCTGCTTCTGATTTCATTATATGGTGTGATATTTTCAATGCTGTTTAGCCAACTCCCATGCTCTATTTAACCATTCCTATAATTTGTCGCATAATCCAAATATATGATCTCTGAACTCTGACTCAACAACTTCTGCTTCAATAATTTCTGAGATCGTCTCATCTCACGCCCAAAAACTAAGTCAAGTGGACCGAAGTTGGTGGAGTTATTTGGTGCGTCTCTGTAGGTAAAAATGTATAAACAGAATTCCTTTAACCCGACCATCTGGATTGTCTTGTTTATAAGCTCTTATAACGGTCTTTAAATTTTGCTAGGACTATTCTGACACTCTCTGCAATGCTGTATGTTATGGACTGGATTTGAATTGGTTTATTCCTAAGCTATCAATACCTTTCCAGAAAAGTTTTGGTTTAAAATTTGACCCATGGTCCAATTGCATCTCTCCGAATCGTCTGTACCTTGTGAACTAAATTGTGTATCACTTCTAGAATTCGTTTAACTGAGATATTGTGTCATGAATGGCCTGAGACAGTCGAGTGGACACATTCTTAATTGTCAATAAATGACGACTTCCACTTTTTTGTTTCACATAGGGGTTCTACACAATCAGTTATGACACTTGAAAACAGATCACCAAATATACCAATTGGTGTTAAAGGTGCTGGCTTTATTACTGCCTGTGGTTTTCCAATTACGTGACATGTATGACATCACTGGCAAAGTTAAACTGCATTGTTTTGCACTCCAAGCCAGCAAAAATACTTCTATATTTTAGTTTGATTTTGTTTTACTTCTAAAGAATATCAACCTGGCAGTCCATGCGCTATCTGGAAAGTCTGAAATCTATAACCAATATTTAATACGACATGATGAGCGTTTGCCCTTTTCTCGTTTGCCTGGATATGTGGTGGTCTTCATTCCTTCATTAAGACATCATTTTTACGATAGTAACATTCGGGAACACGTCCCAATTCTGTGTCTGTTCAGACTTTGCGATGCATTTCTTTTTTTCCAGTTTTTCATCTTTCAGTTTTATATCAGTTAGTTTCTCGGATCTCAAAATATTGATTTTTTTTCCTCAACCTGTTCTTGCTTTGCTTAACCATTTGATCAAACATGCTTTCAGATAATTCCACTTCAATTTTCTTATCTGCATTCTTTGATTTCTCCTCCTGTTTCCACTGGTGGCTATTTGACCTTGTTATCACGGTCTGAGGAAAATCCCATGATATACTTTCTGTAGTTTATCAGTTGACTAGTTTTCCCTTGGCTTTTAACTATATTTAATCGTTTTTTTTCTAATTAAATGGGAAAAAAATGCATCAACTTCCTTCTCCTCAAATTTAGGCTGTACTTGGACATATTTAAACTGATCTCCAACAGGTCTCTGCTACATTTGATTTGCTCACCATTACCATCCTCCTCACCAAGCCTACATGTTGTCTTCATCTCCATTCTTTTACGCGGAATTTCCAGTCAAGCTGCTCACCTCTGAATTTCAAATTGTCTCTCTTTCCATTTTCTTCTGCTCCGACTTTCCTTTTCTTTTCTTTCTGCTCTCCCAGAACAATTATGCAATTTTCATTTTTGTTTTGTTAGGTCGACTCATCCGTTTACTCTTTCCTTGATTTCAGTTGTAGTTTGAACTCCGTTAGTGCCGTCTCATGCTCAAGTTGCTTCATCTGCAATTGAATTCTATCCATGTTCAAGTGGGTTGACAAATTTAAATGTCAATCTAAGGCTGCAATTGTCTCTATGTTTCTCACAGACAAAGGCAAACTCAACTTCAGATTGATTGCTAATTCCAATGGCTTTGCATTTCTTCCCTTTTTCCAAATCATCCAAAGTCACTTCGTTCACCCACCGAAACCTCTCAGAGATGGAAAGAACCATCACTACGCAAAACACTATGCAAACGAAAATAATTTAATACCCCAAAGAAAAGACAAAAAACACGTACCACTTGCCGTATCTGAATCCAACAACCCTAAACCTAAATTGTAATTACAGAATCATTATGACAAGAGCCCCCAATCTATTATGGACAAGGCTAGACCGCCCTCAATATATTTCAAGAATTGAGCGTCGACCCTACTTTTTTCTCATTTTATAGTTAGATTGTTGTGTATGCTTCATGTGTGATAAAACTGGTCAAAGGGTTTAAGCAAAACGAATGTTATTTAAACACTACCGTTGAAACATAAAAAAGAGAAAGGAGAATTTAGAGTAAATTAACTATTGAAAACTTGACGGACCCGATTCTGTAAATGCTATTAATTAACTGTTCAAATGTAATAACATTCCATAAACACGTCCCTTCACAAAAAAAGATAAAGTCAAACACTGATTCTTACAGACCTGAAGGGAACAACGTCCAGATGGAGATTTCAGTGAAAGTTATTCAGTATTTATTTTCTATTGACGTTTGCAAACGTTCTGAATTCAAAACGTTTTGTGAATGCTCCAGCTAAAAACGTGCAAGAAAACCTAATCTAGGAGAACTGGCCGCTCTGCTTCCATTGTTAAACTGTCACTCCCTAGACTCTTCAGTGCCTCAGTCTTTAAAACCTATCTTCAAAAGAACCGGGAACAAAATTACGTTTTTAAAGTTACAGCATCGACAAAGTTTTGAGAACTGTCTCGCTCGACCTCGATCCTAGACTTACTGTATATGTAAACGGAAGTTTTGACAGTGCATTCCTCCTTATTTCTCTCGCCACGATGACACATTTTCAAAATATGTGTATGACCTAATAGATTATTTTTCGTATGATCAGATGCAAACTTCAAATAAATCATTTTATTAACTCGCCTAACTAATTTGTGCACCACTGAGTTTTGCTTTCAGAAGTTCACTTTGCAAAGGCAAAAAGAAAAATGATACTGAAAATAGGTGAGAGATTGGCAATGAATATGAGTAAATTTTGAGACGTGTTAACAATTAATTTTGAAGCTATATCCATGAAAAAGAATGTGCTGAAAGAATAGCATTTCAGCAGCTTCATGTTTTCATTTTCAGTTACCAAAACATTCCTCCGTGAAACATTTGAGTTTCAAAATTATTTTCAATTCTTCCTTTTCCTTTATGTTGTAAACTGCTGGCATGCTACCCTACATGCTGTTTTGTGTTTTTTCTAGCAAAATGGACATGTAGTAAAACATTGATTATTCCGGTTTTTGGTTCATGGGTTATTCCTTGATCAGTCTTAATCTGCCTTCAATCTCAGGACAATAAATAAGTTCCAATCTAATAGCATCTAATGGAAAAAAAAATGGGCAGTCACTGGAATCATTTTGGAAGAAATGTAACAGTTAGTATTCGTGACAGTATGTCTTGATCATAATTTTGAGACTCTAGTAGGATATCTCCTCAAGGTTCAAATGTGTACGGCTCGTACACCGTTCTCTTGAATTGTTTTCTACCCAGACTTCAAATTATCTCTTCTAAACTCGCCACAGGGAAACCGAGAACTCTGAAAGATTGTATCTCAATTTACAGTCAGTATCAAGAAAAGTGCGAGTTAATTTTTCTACTATTATACAGTTTGAAGTGTCCTCAAAGAAATAAGTTATTTACATCAGATTGAGCTATCCACAATTGTATTCATAATTGGAAGAGGGTATAGACGCGCTAATATTATTAGCGGTAATAGAGCTATAAAATCTAATAACACACATCTGAATGGTTCTCCACAAACTGGAAAGTGGATCATCGCCTTTTCCATGTAGAATACCCGGTATTCGATACTTTTGTTGTTTTTTGTAAATCGCACTCGTAAATACCTTGACACAGGAATTTGACTTGCTACTCCCGAAGTCTACTCATTATATTTGAGCTGTTCGCCTACTTGATGATATAACATTCATTCTTCGCAAGGCATTGAGGATATCTCTATTTCCTCATCAGCATTTGGTTTTCAATATGACACTATGAAACTCCTCCATCCTCAGCTGCAGTGTGAGCTTTCTGTGCTTAATTACTTTCCTGGGAATCTGCTCAGTCAGCCCAGATATACAAAGAAGTGCCAATTTTAAAAAAAATTATCCTCATTCTTAAGTGGAAGCCATTTGCCTATTGCTGTGACTTTACTCATATGTTGCTCCGGCTACTATCTGGGACAAGAAAAAAAAATCAGAGCTTTTTCATTTCTTCAGCAAAGAATCCCTTAATATCAATGGCACACGCTTCAACTCAGGTCCACCAATTTGGCTCCAACTCTGGATTTCATGTCTTATTCAACATAGATTTTGTTTTTTCGCAAGGTTCCACTGAAGACTATAACTGGGTGACTCTGGCAAAACCTAAAATGAGAATAGTGGAGAGATTCGAAATTATCAAGTGCCACTTTAAATAACTCTTCACAATTCATTCTATAAATTTGCACATGACATATAATCCATTCACAAGATTATATTTGGGCAGCTTCGATCGACCTGTTTTCAGAGAACAAGAGATGCACATATAGGAAAAGAAACTGAAAGAACTGCAGCTGCTGAAAAGTAGAAAGAAAAACAGAAATTGATAGATAAGATCAACAGGTCTGACAGGATCTTTGGAGAGAGTTTAGAGTGAACGTTTTGCATCCCTGTTCTGAAGAAAGTTTAGCAGACTCAAAGCTTGAACTCGTTTCTCTGCGCAGATGCTGCCAAACGTGCTGCAATTTCTCAGTAATTTCTGTTTTCCTGTTGTTTCAGATACTCACGTATTACCTGTGCTAGTTTCACCACATTCGTTTGAAGAACAGTAGGTTCTGAAACAGATCTATATCAGCACATGCTTCGATTAGCTTTTACTCTTTCCTGTTTGCTCTGGATTTTTTTTTAATCAAAGGGAATGAATCCAACTATCTAATAATGACAGACATTGGTTTGGCCACTGTTGGAATATTGCGTGCAATTCTGGTCTCCTTCCTATCGGAAAGATGTTGCGAAACTTGAAAGGGTTCAGAAAAGATTTACAAAGGGTTGCGAGGGTTGGAGGATTTGAGGTATTGGGAGAGGCTAAACAGGCAAGGGCTGTTTTCCCTGGAGCGTCGGAGGCTGAGGGGCGACCTTATAGAGGTTTATAAAATTATAAGGGTCATGGATAGGGTAAATGGGCAAAGTCTTTTGCCTAGGGTCGGGGAGTACAGAACCAGAAGGCATATGTTTAAGGTGAGAGGGGAAAGACATAAAAGAGACCTAAGGGGCAAACTTTTCACGCAGAGTGTGGTACGTGTATGGAATGAGCTGCCAGAGGAAGTGGTGGAGGCTGGTACAATTGCAACATTTAAGAGGAATTTGGATGGGTATATGAATAGGAAGGGTTTGGAGGGATATGGGCCGTGTGCTGGCAGGGACTAGATTGGGTTGGGATATCTGGTCTGCATAGACGGGTTGAACTGAAGAGTCTGTTTCCATGCTACACATCTCTATGACTCTATGACAGCCAGTGAGGATCCAACTGAATCACTTCATTCTTTCTTTCTCTTTCCGGTGTTTAACATGGGTGAATGTTTTGTAAAAGTCATTACTTATCCCACACAGACAGGGTAAATATTAAGTAGAAGGAGCCTGCAGTTTCTGATGCGTCAAATATTTGGAAGTTCTGTAGTATACTTACAAACACTCTGTAGGGATTTAGGCACTTGACATTGTGAAACAATCATTGCACCCGTGGGGTATGCAACAAAGTTTCAGTTACAATTAAAGTTAATTGAGGAATGAGATAGGGTGAATCATATTCAATCATAATTTTGACGTTGGAAAGCTGCGAATGCAGAATTTTTGAGAATGTTAGAAGTAAGAGTGCATTTGTTACTTTACAAATGAGACTTTTGCTTGCCAGCCTATTCTGGTATCAGATAACTTTCTCCTCCACATTTTTTGCCTCAAGCTATTAAAACAGGGGCTCAAAAGGAGAATGCTGACAGTATTGAAGGCATTTTTGTACAAACCTCCAATCACAAGCTAGCTCCATCTTTCCCATCGAGTGTGGCTTCACTTTCGCCACATCAGTGGAATATGGTGAAACAACTAGTAGACTGCACTTCAGCGATAGTTTTCTTCGGCTGTTGAAGGTAATTTGCACCCAAAGTCGGCAGGGTTAGAAAGTCTACACATATAAAAAATGAACACCAAACGCATTCCTACTTTATAGCCTTATCAATTAGTTTTCAAAGGTATTGTCCTGCATTCTTCGTCTCCTCTCTGAATTTTCTTGGAGTCACTGTGTAGATACAATATTGGTGCAACACCTCAGGAGCCGAAACATGATTCGAATTTCTTATGGAATTAAATAGTTGAAATTTGAACCCTAGAAATAAGGTATATTTGAAGTTTGAACAAAGAGAAAATCTATTATATGTGCCATTCAAAGAACAACGAAGCTTTCTGAAATGGTGAAGAGTAAAGGAATGGGCATTCCGTTGTTCTCCATCTCTGGGTCACTTTGATTCTCTCCTCTGCTGTTAATGGCTAGGAGTCTCCTGCGGATCCTATTGGCCACGAGGATTGTCTGACAGTCAGAGCATGAAACCGCAAACAAAGAGGAATGGAAGACCAGAATTTAAAACACATGCAAACAAATCAGAGGCTGCCATGCTGGTGAAGCATAGAAGCTTGATTTCACATTGCAAAACGAAGACACATTGTTCATTAATTGAATGGTAAAAGGAGAAGATAGGTTAGGGTTAAGATTAGGGTCAGGATTATAGG
>NC_057717.1:12725559-12732023 GCF_004010195.1 Chiloscyllium plagiosum
AAATTCTGATCCTTTGTTGAAAAATTCCAGTCTATTATTCTAAGATTCTCTTCCTCTCCCTCTCTCTGTCGCTGCTGATTCCAATCATCTTGAGGATGATGCTGCCGCTGACACTATGGGATAACAGGTTGAAAGAAGCCCCTTTTTAATAGAAGAGGAAATCCTCCAATGACACAGTTGGATCCATGGAGACTGACATCAATCACAATCACTGTACAAACAGCTCCGGTTAACCCCTTTCACAACAAAACTGACCTATCACAATACTACTTGGTCTGGGTGGATGTTGACTTCGCTGACTATTGGGTGAATTGTACATCTCCAATTATAAAGTTAGAGGAGAGGGAGAGAGACGATGATTTCTTTTCACTAGCTCAATAATTCTCCTGTGTTTTGGCAGGGTAGGAATTGCTGGGCTCCCGAGGCCATCTGTGTCTGATCACCAGGCGTGCTGCAAACTTTGGCTTTATTTATTTATGTTTAACTTTGACATTTATCTTACCAGCATTTCACGGCTTAGGTGGAGTTAGGCATTTTGATAGACTCCTGCAGTGCCATAGACGGTGTAGATACAGTCCATTCCTTGTGGTCCTTGCAGCCACGGTCTGGTCCTGTGGAGTGACGTACAAGATCGCTCAGAACCAGGATTCTTAGTTTTACCTTTCGCCAGTTATTGCTGGGGTTTCAGCAGGGTTTGAAGGCAGGAAATCTCTCCCGGCTGCTGCACTCTCTCTCTGAGATTTCTCTCAGAATTATCTTTTGAAGTTCTTTCTTCCTGTTTTGAAGGAATGCATGTGAGACAATCTGTTTCCTGAATTTGTTTATTGACAAGTGTGTGAAACGCGAATGTTAAGATATTAGAGTAGTTACTGGTTAGTAATTAAATGACCTATACATCTGTTAAGTTTTCTAATAATTTACATCATTAAAGTTCCCCCTGATTTATCAAAGGCAGCTTTGACAAAGGGTCAGTCAGACTTGAAACGTCAGCTGTTTTCTCTCCTTACAGATGCTGCCAGACCTACTGAGATTTTCCAGCATTTTTCTCTTTTGGTTTCAGATTCCAGCATCCGCAGTAAATTTGCTTTTTTCCCCTTGTTCTTGATGTATTTTGTCTGCAGTGTTTGAATAAATTGTGTTTTGCTTAATGTCGAATATTTTGACCACGCGAATTACTTCTGAACCACAGCACCTCACAATTACCTTTAAAATAAGAATATGTTCAGGTCAAGGCTCCCTTCGTCATGTATTGTGAGGGTAGTCTGCTCTGGTCCATAGCAAAAAGGACAGAAATGATGTTTTAATTGGATAATTATGTAATGGACAACATGTTGCAGAAGTACGGGGTTTGAAAACGGAATGCACCGAGCTGGAGGAGTAACAGCTCATTCAGGAATTATATCGGATCACAATCACGTCAGACAACCAGCCCAGACACGTATAAGACCAGATGAGATATCTGTTCAGCACGGAGCACCGTGCAAACCAGGCTCAGTACAATTCAGCTAACTGTCCAGGATGGAGCATTGTGCAGACCAGGCTCCATACAACCCAGCAATCTGTCCAGGATGGAATACTGTGCAGCTGTCATTAATACACTAGCTATCAGTCCAACACAGGGAGTAGTACATATCACACCAGTGCATTGATTCAGAAACCTGGACGAAATGTTCTGTCCAGCATGGGGTGAAATGCAGCCCACCCCAGTGTTTTGCTCTATAATCGTTGACAAGGCATCTGTTTAGTATGGGGAGCTGTGGAGTTCATAGCGGTGAAGTGATCTGTAAACGTGGACCAGTTACCCTCCTAGCATGTAGAACTGTGTACACCCCCCCAATGCATTCAACTGTAAACCAGGAGCACTTACACTCACACCATGTAGGACTGTGTACACAACCCCAGTGCATTGATTTGTAAACCAGGAACAGTTACCCTCCCAGCTGTGTACACCACCCCAGTGCATTGATCTGTAAACCAGGAACAGTTACCCTCCCAGCATGTAGAGCTGCGGGAGATCACTGCAGGAGATCCTCAGAGTAGGTCCCTCAGCCCAATGTATCATCCAATGTATCATCATAGAATCCCTACAGTGTGGAAGGAGGTCATTCAGTACATTGAGTCCAAACTGAGCAGACGTACGGATATTCACTGAAGTTTACATAATGTTCAGAACAAGTTGTCCCCTTCAGCTCTTGAAGTAGTCTGTGTCCATGTGCAACAAGACCTGGTCAACTTTCAATATCGTGCTGTTAAAGTCTGGATAACGTTCATATAACAGCACTGTACATTTCCTCAGTAAAAGGAGGAGCTCATTCAGCACCTCAGTTTGGGTTCACAAAAATATGGGGAAGTCATTCAGCCCATCAAACTATTGGACAAGACGTATGATAGCCCATCCAGCCCCTCCTGCCAATTACACAGGAAGTGAAGGAGTCTGCTAACTCCCAGACGTCACTTACACGGGATCAGAAAGAGACCATTTCACACCCGGAGTCATTAAAAAGAAACAGGAAGAGGTCATTCGGCTTCTCAAGTCACTAACAGGGGAACAGGAAGATGTCAGAGATGCTCTAATATGACAAACAAATGGAGCAGGGCCTGAACAGATGGATTTCTCCAAATCAATCCACATGGCTTAATTACTGATAGTACATAAGAGTTACTTTATCATGGTTTTCTGGCAGTCAGACTGAAGGCAACTTTTTTTAGCCATTCTCCAAATTGTCTTCGATCTCCAAGAAAGCATACCCTTGGTGTCCATGGAGGTCAGAAGCTGGTGCAGAATGGCTAACTGTTTCAGAATGAGGGTATTTTGACTGCTGACAGTATTGCGTACAAAGTGACATTCAACGCAATGTCATACAGTAACTGTGCATGAAAGTTTTCAGAGTTCATTCAGAGCCTGTACCTTTCTGTCAATCGACATGGGGGCTCTGTAGAGGCACGTAAACTATCGGGAATCAAACATCCAATAAAAAGTATGGAATTTTCGCCTTATTCAGCTATTTGAGACATAATGAGTGTCAGTCCATAACCTTCAAGTTTCAATTTCTTATTCTCTCTCAGCGCTACAGATTAAACACATAGTTACTACAATCTCACCTCATAGTACCATCATGCCAGGGTTTAGTCTGGTGAAACCCCTTTGCACTGTCTCGGAGACAAAGAGATAATTATTTATAAAGCAGACCAAATCTGTACACAATTCACCAAATACTCTGTAAACAAAACACTACCATTGGGAAAGATATACTAACTCTGGTTTTTCAATCTTTTTGCATGAAAAACCACATATCATTTACATTCTGCCCCATAAGAATTCTGTTTGTGACTTATGACCAAGGACAGCCAGGTTTTTTTCAACAATAGCATTTCCCAATCTCTCAGCATTTAATAAATATTAATGCGAATGATGATATTTGTTGTTTCCATCTGAATTATTTTTATACCTTGTGAGCAGCTACTGTCCAAACAGTGATCTATCTGATACCCAGCCAGCCTTCAGTCCAGAGAAAAAAACACCACTCTTCTCGTAACTCCATGATCCACTTTTTAATCCATGGTATTTATTCCATCCCCACCTACCCATGGACACTAACCTTCCCCAATCACCCTAACTCATTCATGTCAAACGTCTGCTGAAAGTTTAAATATTCCACTCCCACGGGTTCTCAATTGTTGATGTCACAGCGGACAATCTCCATAAACCCCAACAAGTTTATCAAATATCATTTCCCTTTCCTGAATCTAGGCCGACTCTACCAAATCATATCATTATTCTCCAAGTGTTAAGTGGTCACGTTCCTTATGAAAGGTTATAATGATTTTTTTCCCTCACATTAAGCTATCCATTATTCAGTATCCTGTTTGCTCTCTCCGTTCTGTTTTTAATATTTCGTTTCACAATAGCTGTTTACCATTCTGTAAGATCCTATCCAGAATTCAAGCAGCTTTGAAGAATAATATAATACTTTTCCTACCTCTGTTGCCACATCCTCAATACTTTTGCAAGTAGGTCATCAGATGCATCACCTGACAAACCTTCAGTTCAATGAGATTTTCAAAGAAATACTTTTTATTAATTCTAATTTTTTGTAGTTCACGTTTTTCAGTAGCCACTCTGCTTCCAAGTTTGTTTATGTACCTTATTCTGTGGAGACAGTACCAATGTATTCCTCTTAGTGGGCAAATGGCTTCTGTCAGCTCGTGATTCATCGGAGGATTGCACTCCAGGGATGATGGATAAGTCACACACTTCTGCCTTGAAAGTTCCATAATCAATCCAATTCCCTTCATGGTGAGCGTCAGCACAGTCATGTCCCTGGTGTGAGTCTGCAGATTATACTAATGGAGGGGACACAGGGCAGTGAGCATATCGTATTTTAAACAAACTGGTTTCACACTTTACACTTGGAATGAGTCCAAATTAGAAAAATGTTCCTGGAAATCCCAGGGAGGATAGTGTAATGCCTTGCTCCTCCTGTTGACAGATCTTCTCTTCTGTATAGTCTCAGCTCCATTTGTTTACTGTGGACCCAGAAACTCGGTAAATGCAATGTCCAGAGTGGGGCCACCAGACCCTCGGGTCTCCCTGAAGGAACCCAGCAGCTGACAACACATACCTGATAAAAGCATCCTCAGAAACTCCATTGACTTTCAAAGGACAGGACTAAGGCAATTCCCTACACCCATGGTGCACCCATTCAGTGTTGAAAATAACTTCCCCTCCTCAGATTCTCTTCCTGGCTGAAAAAGCCGTTGTATCTCTGCACAGTCCCACAGTAACAGTTCCTCTCTCCAAATAAGCAGTTGACCACGGAACGTTGCGTTTCTCTGTATCTCAGCAACTATAAGGGCAGCACCAGTATTGCCGATGGAGTTGATCATCACACTTAGAGAAGCGAGTCAGTAGGAACATAACTCACTTTAAACTGGGATATACCTAAATCGACGTGATATTCGGGAATATGGAAAAAGGGAAATGTAAGAATAACTTGCCATTTTAGTTTCCCTTCAGTTCATCATCAGCAATGCCTTTCCTCGCTTTTCATTTTTTCTCTCTCTTTCTGACCATTCCTCCATCCATTCATTTCAAACCTTGCCCCCAAAATTCCCTCCAAATCAATCATCCCTTATACCAGGATTGGATCAGTGTGGGGGGCACTGTTGTTTGTAATATCTATAAATGATCTGGAAGAGGGCACTGTTGGCATGATCAGCTAGTTTGGAGATGACACGAAGATTGGTAGAGGAGCAGAAAGCATAAGGGCCTGTCAAAGAATACAGAAGGATACAGATAGACTGGAGAGTTGGGCGGAAAAGTGGCAGATGGAGTTCAGTCCAGACAAATGTGAGGTGATTCATTTAAGCAAGAGTAATTCTAGAGCGAATCATAGAATGAACGGAAGAGCCTTGGGAAAACTTGATGGGCAGAGAGATCTGGGAGTGCAGGTCCATTGTACCCTGAAGGTTGTTGTACATTTGGAAAGAGTGGTCAAGAACGAATATAGTATGCTTGCCTTCATTCGATGTGGTATTGAGTATAAGAGCTGGCAAGTCATGTTAAAATTGTAAAAGACATTGGTTCGGCCGCATTTAGAATATTGTGTACAGTTCTGGTCGCCACATTACCAAAAGGATGTAGAAGCTTTGGAGAGGTTGCAGAGAAGGTTTACGAGGATGTTGCCTAGTATGGAAGGTGTTAGCTATGAAGAGAGGTTGAGTAAGTTAGGATTACTTCCATTGGAAAAAAGGAGATTGAGGTTCACAAAATCATGAAGGGTACAGGCAGGATGGAGAGAGACAGGCTTTTTCCCAGGGTGAAGGATTCAATAACGAGATGTCACGCTTTTAAGATGAGAGGTGCAAAGTTTAAGGGGGCACACGCGGCAAGTACTTCACACAGAGAGTGGTGGTCGTTTGCTGCAGAGGTGGTAGAGGCAAGCACGGTAGATTCATTTAAGATGCGTCTGGACAGATGCATGAGTAGGTGGGGAGCAGAGGGATGCAGATGCTTAGGAATTGACCGACAGATTTAGACAGTACATTTGAATCGGCTCAGACTTGGAGGGCCGAATGGCCTTTTCCTGGGCAGCACATTTTCTTTGTTCTTTGCTCTTTGTTATAAATAATATTATTTTCCAGCTGCTTTCCGTTGTGAAGCAGCGTCACTGAACTGGAAACGTTATCTGTGTTTCTCCTCACAGAGGCTGCCATACCTTTTGAGATTCTCCAACAGTTTCAGACGCTGGGGAATTTTATTTCAGATCCCCAGCATCCACAGTTCCTTGGTTTATTTCACCTTTAATGCTGTTGTTTCACGGGATGTCAGCATCAATGGCAAGGGCAGCATTTGTTGCCAATCACTAATTGCCTTTGTCTGTGAGGTACTTTGACAAGACAATATGGAGCCAAACACACTGTTGTGAGTCTGAAGACACACTTAGTCCAGACTGGGCAATAAT
>NC_057717.1:12732196-12738296 GCF_004010195.1 Chiloscyllium plagiosum
AGAATGTGGAAATGAAGATATATCGACAGCATCCCGCAACATGAGCCAGTATTCCCAGGAATGATAGATAAAGGGGATGCTTGTGTCTTTTCAAATGCTAGAAAATATTATCTGAGCATTCTTTCAGCAACTTTGCAACTGTGCGTGAGGTCAGCAGAGTCTTCCACTCACTGGGCTAAGAATAATTTGTCTCAGTGCCATTTTCATTGACTGTGACAGAGGGATTGTCTGTATAAAGCCGAGCTAGTTTCCTGGTGCTATCTTATCGGAGTCACCTCATTAACCAACTACTCCACCCCATGGTTTCCCTCATTCAATACCAGTGCGATTCTCCCACCTATCGTGGCTGGAATTACTTACCACGGCCCTGATAGTCCTGGATATTCCGTGATCTTGAAAAGGCTAATGGGCACATCGTTGAGCTTTCTCAGTGTGGAGCTGCCCAGCACATTTTACCCTGAGCATGGCGGATAAGGGGCAATTACACCACGGTTTGTCAACCGAGGCACGTAGGTCCTGCTGGATGAGCTAGTACAGAGGGGGACCATTCTCTTTCCAGAATGGGCCATACCACCAGACCCACCGAGCATGTTCTGCGCTCATCACACGGCTCAGTGTGGGATCTGTGATTTGACGAAATGTCCAGCAATACAGGATAAGCATCAATAATCTTCCCTGCTCTGTCAGGATATGGGTCACTGTATTCTCTCTGCTCCCTCACCGTCACTGTATATCTGTTATAGCGCCTACCCCCAAACAAGGCTCATGCTCCACCACTCTAACTGCGGCATACCAAACCTTCCCTATCTCTCTCTAACTCCCTTTCAACACCCACACATGGTGATAGAATGTTGTGGAGAATGCCGATTATAAAATGTTCCAGAAAATGTTCCAACTAATTCCCATTTTCAGGAAAATTTCAGTGCCCCAGTAAGTTACAAATAATGGGAAGGAGTAGAGATGTACGTTTTTTGAATCATATTCAACTAAAATCCATCATGAGATCATTCAGCCCTTCAAACATGCTCCAGCATTTAATAAGATCGTGGCTGATCCAGATGACACTCGGGCACTTTTATCCCAGTTTTCTTCAACCGCCTGTTCGAGGGCACATCCCATGGGAACAGAATCTGTGAGCAATATATTTCATCAGCTTTATACTTCTATGTAATGGTAAGCACGTTTTACACAGACCAATATTGGGATGCAGAGGGAGGCCAACAGCGCATGTTCGGTTCCCCACACTGTCAGAGGTTACCATGAAGGCGACGCTCTCTCAACCTCACCCGAGTTGTGGTGACTGTCAGGATAAACCACCACGAGTGGTCTCTGTCTAATGACAGAGCAGCTGCTTGGTCCTTTGGCACTCACCTATCGTGGCTGGAATTACTTACCACGGCCCTGATAGTCCTGGATATTCCGTGATCTTGAAAAGGCCAATGGGCACATCGTTGAGCTTTCTCAGTGTGGAGCTGCCCAGCACATTTTACCCTGAGCATGGCGGATAAGGGGCAATTACACCACGGTTTGTCAACCGAGGCACGTAGGTCCTGCTGGATGAGCTAGTACAGAGGGGGACCATTCTCTTTCCAGAATGGGCCATACCACCAGACCCACCGAGCATGTTCTGCGCTCATCACACGGCTCAGTGTGGGATCTGTGATTTGACGAAATGTCCAGCAATACAGGATAAGCATCAATAATCGTCCCTGCTCTGTCAGGATATGGGTCACTGTATTCTCTCTGCTCCCTCACCGTCACTGTATTTCTGTTATAGCGCCTACCCCCAAACAAGGCTCATGCTCCACCACTCTAACTGCGGCATACCAAACCTTCCCCATCTCTCTCTAACTCCCTTTCAACACCCACACATGGTGATAGAATGTTGTGGAGAATGCCGATTATAAAATGTTCCAGAAAATGTTCCAACTAATTCCCATTTTCAGGAAAATGTCAGTGCCCCAGTAAGTTACAAATAATGGGAAGGAGCAGAGATGTACGTTTTTTGAATCATATTCAACTAAAATCCATCATGAGATCATTCAGCCCTTCAAACATGCTCCAGCATTTAATACGATCGTGGCTGATACAGATGACACTCGGGCACTTTTATCCCAGTTTTCTTCAAGCGCCTGTTCGAGGGCACATCCCATGGGAACAGAATCTGTGAGCAATATATTTCATCAGCTTTATACTTCTATGTAATGGTAAGCACGTTTTACACAGACCAATATTGGGATGCAGAGGGAGGCCACCAGCGCATGTTCGGTTCCCCACACTGTCAGAGGTTACCATGAAGGCGACGCTCTCTCAACCTCACCCGAGTTGTGGTGACTGTCAGGATAAACCACCACGAGTGGTCTCTGTCTCATGACAGAGCAGCTGCATGGTCCTTTGGCACTTTATTCTATCATTGTTTGCTTTGTAAAGTGTTTTCTGGATTATCATTTCATTTTGCTGAATGTTGTGGAGCAGTGTCATTTTGTACCACTGTCAGCCTTTCCCCATGCTGCACATTCCCCACACTGCACCGTTTGCCAAGAGTTGCGAGGGAGGAGCGAAGGGTTTCTGGGATGTTTTTAAGTGGGTGAGGAAAGGGAGTGATGATTTGAAAAGTGACTACAGAGAGTAAGGTTGTAAACTGAAGAACAGGACAAATTGAGTAGTGGTCTCAGGTTTGCTAACTCTGCCACGAGATAGTGAGATAAGGAACAGTCAGCGAATGCAGCTTAACATGTGGCTGTGAGACTGGTGCAGGAGAAAGGGCTTCAGGTACCTTGACCATTGGGATACCTTCTGAGGATGGTGAAACCTGAACATGAAGGACGGGTTGCACCCGAACTGGAGGGGCACAAATGGCCTCGGTGGGAGATTTGCTCGTGTGATTGGGAAGGATTTAATCTAGTTTGGCAGGGAGTGGGTTGGGAATCAGAGCCATATGTCTGAGAGGGGGTCAGTTTCAGACGAGACAGGGACTCTATCAGGAAGGTTTCTCACGCGATGAAACAAAGGGATCGGTTAAAGTGTGTCTGCTTTAATGCAAGGAGTGTCCGAAATAAGGGTCACGAACTTAGAGCATGGATCAGGACTTGAGGCTGCGATGTCGTGGCCATAACAGAGACGTGGGTTTCACTGGGGCAGGGATGGTTGCTTGATGTTCCAGGGTTTAGAACATTTAGAAAGAACAAGGAGGTTGGAAAAACAGGAGGGGGTACAGCATTGCTAATCAGAGAGAGCATCACAGCTACAGAAACGAAGGTTGTTGAGGAAGGTTTGTCAACTGAGTCAGTATGGGTGGAAGTTAGGAACAGCAAGGGGAACAGCCACCGCATTGAGAGTTTTTTCACAGACCACCTAACAGCAGCAGAGAGATTGAAGATCTCATGGGTGAGTAGATTCTGGAAAAATGCAAAAGTAGCAGGGTTATTGATATGGGTGATTTCAGCTTTCCCAAAATCGACTGGGACCTCCTAAGTGTAGATGGTTTGGATGGATCCGTTTTTTTCAGGTGTGTTCAGGAGGGTTTCCTTACTCAGTGTGTGGACAGACCGACGAGAGGAGAGGCCATTTTGGATTTGGTGGTCTGCAACGAGCCAGGACAGGTGTCAGATCTCGTAGTGGGAGAACACTTTGGTGAGAGTGATCACAACCGCCTCACATTTAGCATAGCCTTGGAGAGTGAAAGGAATAGTTACTGAGGGAAGATATTTAAGTGAGAAAAAGGAAATTATTACGCTGTCATACAGGAGTTGGGAAGTACAGACTGGGAGCAATTGTTCCAGAGAAAGAGCACAGCAGATATATATGGAGACTGTTTAAGGTGCAGTTGTTGCGAGTGATGTACATTTTTGCTCCTCTGAGACAGATAAGAAGAGGTAAGATTAAGGAACCTTGGATGATGAGAACAGAGGAACTTTTCATGAAAAGGAAGAAGGCAGCAAGGGTCTAGCACAGCTTTAGAAGATTACAGGCTCGCTAGAAAGGAGCTCAGAATTAGACTGAGGAGAGCCAGGAGAGGGCACGAAAAAGGCTTGGCAAGAAGGATTAGGGAGAACCCAAAGGCATTTTACTCATACGTGATGAGTAAGAGAATGATAAGGGAGAAGGTAGGGCCGATCAGGGAAAGCGTAAGGAACATTTGTCTGGAGTCTGAGCAGATAGGGGAAGCCCTAAATGAATTTTTTGCTTCGGTTTTCACCAAGGAAAGGGAACTTGTTGTAAATGAAAACTTCGAGGAGCTGGGATGCTGTCTTGACCAGATCAAGATTGATGAAGTTGATGTGCCAGAAAGTTTGGAAAACATTAAGATTGATAAGTCTCCAGGGCCAAAGCAGATTTATCCTAGCCTTCTCCTGGAAGCGAGCAATGAGATTGTTAAGTCGCTGGCGAGGATATTTGACTCCTCACTCTCCACAGGAGTCGTAACGGAGGATAGGAAGGAGGCAAATGTTATTCTTTTTTTTTAAAAGGGTAATAGGGAAATCCCTGGCAATTACAGATCAGTCAGTCTTTCGACTGTGGTGAGCAAGGTTTTGGAAAGAATTCTGAAGGATAGGATTTATGATTATTTGACAAAGCATAGTGTGATTAAAGGCAGTCAGCATGGCTTTATGAGTAGCAGGTCATGCCTCACAAATCTTATTGGGTTCTTGAAAAAGTGTCAAGACAGGTCGAACAGTAAGTGTGGTGTATATAGGCTTCAGTAAAGCATTTGATAGTGTTCCCCATGGTAGGCTCATTCATAAAGCCAGAAAGTATGGGATACAGGGAGATGTGGCTATCTGGATTCAGAATTGGCTGGCTGACAGAAGGCAGAGAGTGGTTGTGGATGAAAAGTATTCTGCCTGGAGGTCGGTGTTAAGTGGGGTCATGCAGGGCTCTGTTCTTGGACCACTGCTCTTTGTAGTTTTTATATATCACTTGGATGAGGAGGTTGAGGGATGGATTAGTAAATTTGCAGATGACACAAAGGTTGGAGGTTCATTGATAGTACTGAGGGCTACTGCAAGCTGCAGTGCGACATAAACAGGATGCAGATCTGGGCTCAGTAATGGCAGATGGAGTTCAACCTGGATAAATGCGACGTGATGCATTTTGGAAGGTCGAACTGGAATGCTGAGTGGAGGATTAAAGACTGAATTTTTGGCATTGTGGAGAAACAGAGGGATTTGGGTGTGAAAATATATAGATCTCTCAAAGTTGCCACCCAAGTGGATAGGGTTGCTAAGAAAGCATATGGTGTTTTGTCTTTTATTAACAGGGGGATCGAGTTTAAGAGCCGCGAGGTTTTGCTGCATCTCTACAAGTCCCTGGTGAGACCACGCTTGGAATATTGTGTCCAGTTCGGGTCGCCCTACTAAAGGAAAGATACAGAGGCTTTGCAGAGGGTGCAACGAAGGTTCACCAGGATGCTGCCTGGACCCGGGGTTTGCCTTATGAAGAAAGTTTGAACAAGCTCGGACGTTTCTCTCTGGAGAGAAGGAGGAAGAGAGGAGACCTAATAGAGGTGTACACCTAATAGAGGTGTAAGGAATAGATAGAGTCAATAGCCAGAGACTTTTACCCCGGGGCAGGATTGACTGGTACGAGAAGTCATAGTTTGAAGATATTAGGAGGAAGGTGTAAAGGAAACAAAGTTTGTGAGAAGATTGGTAGCTCAGGTGCTCGGTTGTCAACAAACACATCGACCTGGACCCAATATACCAGCCACTGCAGCGGACAGCTGGAACTGACAATCGGAAGCGGCAGAGACAAACCACTATAAATGGTGGAGGAAGCGCTTCACAGGAGGCCCCCAAGCACTGAGGATGTCACCTAGACAGGGGACGAAACGTTTGCAGCACAAATTCCCAGCTCGGCGACAGAACCAGTATAAAGGAAACGTCAGAGGCAGATTCTTTACGCAGAGAGTTATGAAGGCGTTGCCAGTTGTGGTGGTGGAAGCAGAGTCATTGGGGATATTTAAGCGACTGCTGGACATGCACATGGATAGCAGTGGGTTGAGGGGTGCGTAGGTTAAATTACTATATTTGATATTAGGATGAAATCTCGGCACAACACGTGGGCCAAAGTGCCTGTTCTGCACTGTACTTTTCTATGT
>NC_057717.1:12738628-12743008 GCF_004010195.1 Chiloscyllium plagiosum
CTAACCATAGATCCACCATGCTCCTCCATTATTTCTATTAGTTACTTGTGGCTGACTAAAGGAATCTGCCTGACTTGTTCTATCACTGAACCTGACCTAGTCTGAGACTTTTATCATTGGCCATATCACCAACTTGGTTACATTTAAAATTTGTTGTGAGCAGTGCAGGATTGGGACTAGAAAATGAAATGCGATACCCTCCATAACCGGAGTGAAGAGAAATTCACAAAGTGGGATTTCATTCAAGTGTAAATTCTGTTTCCAAGAAGTTTGGGATTGCCAGATCTTTATATTGTATCGAGGCTGGCTTTGTCTGATTTTCCATAGACAGGTGAATCAGGGATAATGGTGCATGGAGAGAAAAGTGCACCTGAGACCACAATGAGATGATTCACGACCTTATTTGCTGGTGGAGTAGTGTCAATAGACCGAATAGCCCACTCTTGTCCCTCAGCACTGTCTTCTGAAATTCCATTCTGCCCTTCGGGCCTGCCACACAGGAGCAGATCGAGACCACTCCGATGGTTAGGTGTAGTTTCGGAAATATACTTGGAAAATCCAGACTGGACAGGACGTAAGCCCCCACCCCCCCAATCCCTCTTTCCAGGCTTCCTTTCACTGTAACTTCTGCTCCAGATATGCGTCATGTTACAGACCCAGATTCGCTGCAAATACTACCTCCTGACCTCACCCAGAGTAAACTCAAACAAATCCTCTGCTCTCCTTGAATGCAACATTGTACAACACGACTTCCAGGAAAATAACCAGTTATTTTCCAAAAGCATATTATATAAGAACGTAAGAAATGGGAATAGGAGTAGGCCATTCGGGCCCTCGAGCCTACTGTCATTCAATAAGAGCATGGCTGATCTACTCCACGGCTCGACTCCACTTTCCTGCTAATCCCTTGTATCCCTCAACTCGCTGAAATGTCAAAAACCAATCCATCCCGTCTGTAAATACATTCAGTGTTCCAGCCTCCACAACTCTCTGCGTTAGCAAATTCTGGATATTCACTACCTTCTGAGAGAAGGCAGTTCATTACATCCCAGTTTGAAATCAACATCCCTTATTCTGTATCTATGTCCCCGGGTTCGAGACTCTGCCGAGGTGTGGAACCATATTCTCAACATCTACATTGTTAAGCCCCCTATGTATCTTGTACATTTTAGTAATATCACCCTCATTCATTTCAACCACAATGAATAAACGCCTCACCATTTTTGATGTACTCAATAATTCAACCCTTTCATCCCAGGAACCTGCCCAATGAGCTAAACTAGTTACTTGCTGCATCAGCATGCTGACATTATGGTTCATACACAGGAACACCCCAATGCCTTTGTACTGCTCTTTAGTTTGGGAGTCCTCTTCATTAAATAACAGTCTGCCTTTTGGTTCTCAGTGTCATCCCCAAACTCGGATATATATTGCACTCAGCTCTCTCCTTCAGGCTATCAGTATAGATTGTCAATAACTGAAGCCGTTGGACTGATAATTGTGGCAATCCAGTGGACACATCTTTCACATAAAGATCGATTAATCCTGACTCTCCGATTTCTATGTGTTAACCAACCTTCATCCTATGCTAATATAGTATCCACTATACTATGAGATTCTGTCTTGTGCATGAACCTTCATTTTGTGATATCTCGTGGAAAATCTTAGGAAAGCCTCATGTCTACGAGTCCCCCTTTCATCACGTCCGGTTGTTATATTCTCAGGGATCTCCAGAAAATAAATTGCATGATTTTACAGGCAAAATATAGTTTCCCTTTCACAGAACCATGCTTACTCTGTGTGAAGCTTTTCTAAATGCCCTGCAATTCCTGCTGTACGAACAGACTCGCAGATTCCCTGTAATAATGGTTAGGCTAAATGGTTCTAGCTTTCTGTCTCGTTCCTTTCTTGAAGACAGGTGTCACATTATAGGGTCTCCAGTTTCATTGGAACACCCCTGTAATCCAGACAGTTGTGGAATATTTCGCACGGTGTCACCAGTCACTCTGTTAGTGCTGCCTTTAAAACCAGCTATGAATTACTGCTGACCTGGCTACCCTTAGCCTTATCTGTTTGTTAAAACCCTTCTTCCTTTTGTTAGAGACAGTTCAAGAACTTCCCTCCTATTATCATTTTGTTTATATCATTGCAATATTTACAGCACCTACCCTTGTTAGGTATGATGTAAAATACTGGTGTAAATTACCTGCCTGTTCCCAGTAGCCAGCTTCCAATCCACACCCTCCAAATGTCCTAAATATACATTCCTCACTTTTTTTCTCCCAAAGGTCACACACCCATCTTGAAAATGTTGTTTCATATTACGGAAAAGCTCAAGATGCTTGCTTTTCTGTTTCTTGCCAATTTACTACATCATGTATTTTCTCCCCTTTTCCTATAATGTGAGAGAATGTGTTCTCTAATTGGAGAGGGGGAACCTGGAATCAGGAAGAAGTGATGAGAAGGGAAGAAGATAGAGCAGCAATGGCAGGGGTTCCTGTGGGTTAATTCAGGAAGCATAGTTGAAATTCATGCCTAGCATCTGTTTATGGTCCCTGAAATAAACTTCCAAAATCAGGCCCTACACTAATGCTCATCAATATCCTTCACAGCTTTTAGTTCATCTTCTTATCGAGTCCTTCTTTTTGAACACCCACTGACCAGATGTGATACAGAAATCTTCATTTTAAATGTCTGGTTCGTTACAATTATTCAGGTGGAACTTCTGCGTGTGGATGAACACATGCTCAGCAGAGGCTGACTCCATTCTCCCAGTTTCTCTATCTTTGTTGTTTCTGGTTGATGATACCTCATTCCAATGATCTGCTGCTGACGTGACCGCCTTTCCCTCAAATCAGAAATCCCCTAACTCCAGTGGACTGGACCTTTATCTGTCACTGTCCCATCTCCCGTGCTTCTCCCAGCCCCTTCTTCCCAGAGCAATGATAGACCACCCCGTGTCCTCACTTCCCACTGCACTAGAATCCACATTCACGTAATCAACTTCGGCCAGTTTCACCACCTCCAACAGGACAGCACCATCAAACACATCTTCCTCTCCCTTCCACTGTCAGTATTTCATACGGGAACCCTCCATCACCCCGAATATTTCCCCACTCCGCCATGGCACCTTTCCATGCAAATGAAAAGCTGAAAAACCTGTCCATTCACCTCTTCCCTCCTCACTGTCCAAGGCCCCAATCACACCTCCCAGGTGAAGCAGCATTTCACTTGTACTCTTTCAATCCGGTCTCCTGTCATTGCTGCTCACAATGCAGTCTCCTTTACACTGAGGGGAACCGAACAGAGACTGCACTGAGGAACATTTCTACTCTGTCTGCTGGAATAACCCTAACTCTCTCGTTGTTTCCTATTTCAAGAACCTCCCTTGATCTCATACTAACATTTCAGTCCTGGGCTACTGCAATGTTCAAATGAAGCACAACTCAAGCTTGACTAATACCCCACTTTACACTTTTGTACGTTACAGCCTGTAGGGGTTAATATACAATTTCATAACTTCACAGCCTGACCCCATTATGGCTGTTCTCCATTTTTCATGCGTTCTCCCTCCTGGTCTTCCCATGACCTTGCTGGTTGTGTCTTCCTTCTCTAGCACCTAATAGAGAAAACAGCTTTCATCCATCACAACTTAATTTAAAGCCGTTTCACATCATTCTCTCGTTCACCACTTTTAAAAGCCCATTTATCTTCTACCACATCCTTTTTTCACCCGTCACACAAACCCCACCTCTGTCAAGGTATTAAAAAGCCAATTTTAAAATTCTTTTCAGTTCTAAAGAAGTGTCACACTGGACTTGAAACGCTAACTCTGTTTCGCTGGCTCTATAGATGCGGCCACACCTGTTGACTTGCTCCCGAATTGAATAGGCACAGCACAAATTTTCAATTAAACAAATAACTATGGACACTGGAACAAAGATACAAATATTGCTGGAGAAACTGCGAGAGCTTTGTAGAAGGGTCACTGTTCATGAAAAATCAACTCTACTTTCACTCCAGAAAATGCTGCCACACCTGCTAAGTTTCTTCAGCAATTTCTGCTTTTGATCAAGTTCCACAGACATGTGTCAAAGATTCTGAAAAGCTCTGTCCAACATGGAGCACCATACACCCGGAATTAAACGATCACATCACGTGCACAAATCCATTGGCGCTGAAGCTATATAAGGCTGGCATCACTGACATGACAGCACACTTCCTCATGGTCAGGGACAAAACCAGAGGGAAACACATTCACATCAAACACAGATGATGGTATTATGGGAATGGAAAAGATTCAAATGAATATGTTAAAGTGTTTGAGTAATGTAACAAATTGGAAGTGTGACACTAGGGAGAGACCCTAAAGAATGATAA
>NC_057717.1:12748617-12749022 GCF_004010195.1 Chiloscyllium plagiosum
GAGATGGGGTCTCACCAACGCCCTGTACAGCTGCAGTAAGACATGATTTCTCCTTTACTCAAATCCCCCTGAAATGAAGGTCAACACACTATTTATCTTTCTAACTGCTTTCTGCGATCACAACTAAACAATCGCAGAAGCACAGACTCCGTACTGTCAGAAGAGGAGCACGAACTACATTCGCCCTACTTTTTTACATGAAATCCGTAGCGTAACTGTTACGATACTTCAAGAGCTGGCTCAATTACATTTTAATGGTTGTGAGGTTACCCTCAGAATTCCCCTCTCAGGAAGTTTATTCATGATCCCAGCACCCTCTGGGTGAAAAACAATCTTTGAATCCTCCCTGAACCTCGAACACTTCACTTTAAAAGTGTGCTCCCCTGTTATTGACCCTCTGACTAA
>NC_057717.1:12749522-12755985 GCF_004010195.1 Chiloscyllium plagiosum
AAGAAAGTACAATCTTATGATATCAAGGGTAACTAGGTAAGTGACATTCTTATTTTCTTCGTCGCTGGAGACAGAGTGTGGTGGGAGAAGGCTGTTTGTGTGTCCGTAGAGCAGTGTTCCCTGGTGTACTACAGGGATCAGTGCTGTGTCCCTTATTACTTGTGGAATTTATAAATGATTTAGACATGAATATGGAGTGGGGTGGTGGGGAGAGTGAAAAATAAATGTGTTTTTGACATACGATTGGCTGGGTGGTTGGCAGTGAGGAGGAAGTATTTATGTTAGAGTAAGGTGTGGATGGAATGGTCAGATGGGCAGATCAATGGCAGATGGAATGTAACCCTGATAAATATGAGGTGATGCACTTTGGAAGAAGGAACCAGACAGGGGAGGACTCAATGAATGGCAGCACACAAGGAAGCTCGGAGGGTGCTTCTCCACACATCCCTGAATGGGACTGGACAGGATAATAGGTTATTTAAGAAATCACAGGCGACTATCGGCATAGCCATTATTCATCGAGACACAGATTGTAAAAGCTATACAGGACTTTGGTTAAGCTAATATGGAATACTGTGTGCAGTTCTGGGAGCTGCATTACAGGAAGGATGTGATTGCACTGTGGGTGTTGCAGAGGAGATTCATCAGGATCTTCCCTGGGATGGAGAATATCAGCTATGAGAGAGGCTGAATAAACCCGGCTTGTTTAGTTTTCTGCAGATAAAGCTGAGGGGAATATGATTCAGTAGGATAAGATTACGTGGGGAATGGACCGGGTGGATCGACATCAGGCATTCCTTTTAGTCAGAGGGTCAATAACAGGGGAGCACACTTTTAAAGTGAAGTGTTTGAGGTTCAGGGAGGATTCAAAGATTGTTTTTCACCCAGAGGGTGCTGGGTTCAGGAATAAACTTCCTGAGAGGGGAATTCTGATGGGTACCGTCACAACCATTAAAATGTAATTGAGCCAGCTCTTGAAATATCATAACAGTTACGCTACGGATTTCATGTAAAAAAAGTAGGGCGAATGTTGTTGGTGCTCCTCTTCTGACAGTACGGAGTCTGTGCTTCTGCGATTGTTTGGTTGTGATCATAGAAAGCAGTTAGAAAGATAAATAGTGTGTTGACCTTCATTTCAGGGGGATTTGAGTAAAGGAGAAAGCATGTCTTACTGCAGCTGTACAGGGCATTGGTGAGACCCCATCTCGAACATTGTGCAGTATTGTGTGTAGTTTTGGTCTCCTTATCTAATAAAGGACAAACCTGACTTTGAGGGCGAGCAACGAAGGACGACCAGATGATCTCTGGAATGACAGGCTGGCTGTGGAACCAGAGTTTGGGGCGACTGGACATGTGTTTCATGAGGTTTAGGAAAATGAGTGGAGATCTTAGTGAAATATATAAAATTCCGATATGGCGAGACAGTGTGGAAGCAGGGATGTCTAAATAAAGGGGCCACAGTATTAGGTTCAGACAGGCCACTGCACATTAAGATGAGAATAAATCTCTGTACTCAAAGACTGGCGAACCTCAAGAATTCTTGACAACACAAGATTGTGGAAGATAAGGCACTGAACATAAATAAGGATTTCAAGACTAAAGGAATGCCTGGATGATGCAGGACGGCAGAGCAAAGATCCAATCTGCTTGTATTGGGATCATTGCACACTCTACATTAGATGTTAGTTCTGCTGTTTAGAATGTAACCAGTCAAGTGCGGTAGTTTCAATGGGTTGTCATCAGGTTTAAGTACACATGGTTCTGACTCTGGCATGTTCACCCACACTCGTCACTGAACCATAGATCGGCTTGATGGTTATGGTAGACTGAGGGATTATCCCAGTGAAAAAGTTACAGATTATGTTTGAATACAATTCTGCTGCTGCTGCTGAGATCTAGAGCACCACATGAATGCCCAGTTTGAACTGAAATATCTGTAATTCAATTCTACTGACTGTCCTCAAGTTAACACCAAGACTCATGCACTCATTAGCCTTGTACTCAGTGACCTAACCTGTTTTTCTGATTTGGTAAGGCTTCCATTTTCATATTATCATTCTTAGGGTCTCTCCCTAGTGTCACACTTCCAATTTGTTACATTACTCAAACACTTTAACATATTCATTTGAATCTTTTCCATTCCCATAATACCATCATCTGTGTATGATGTGAATGTGTTTCCCTCTGGTTTTGTCCCTGACCATGAGGAAGTGTGCTGTCATGTCAGTGATGCCAGCCTTATATAGCTTCAGAGCCAATGGATTTGTGCACGTGGTGTGATCGTTTAATTCCTGGTGGAGGATGCTCCATGTTGGACAGAGCTTTTAAGAATCTTTTACACATGTCTGTGGAACTTGATCAAAAGCAGAAATTGCTGAAGAAACTTAGCAGGTGTGGCAGCATTTTCTGGAGTGAAAGTAGAGTTGATTTTTCATGAACAGTGACCCTTCTACAAAGCTCTAGCAGTTTCTCCAGCAATATTTGTATCTTTGTTTCCAGTGTCCATAGTTATTTGTTTAATTGAAAATTTGTGCCTATTCAATTCGGGAGAAAGTCAACAGGTGTGGCCGCATCTATAGAGCCAGCGAAACAGAATTAGCGTTTCAAGTCCAGTGTGACACTTCTTCAGAACTGAAAATAATTTTAAAATTGGCTTTTTAATACCTTGACAGAGGTGGGGTTTGTGTGACGGGTGAAAAAAAGATGTGGTAGAAGATAAATGGGCTTTTAAAAGTGGTGAACGAGAGAATGATGTGAAACGGATTTAAGTTAAGTTGTGATGGATGAAAGCTGTTTTCTCTATTAGGTGCTAGAGAAGGAAGACACAACCAGCAAGGTCATGGGAAGACCAGGAGGGAGAACGCATGAAAATTGAAGAACAGCCATAATGGGGTCAGGCTGTGAAGTTATGAAATTGTAAATTAACTCCTACAGGCTGTAACATACAAAAGTGTAAAGTGGGGTATTAGTCAAGCTTGGGTTGTGCTTCATTTGAACATTGCAGTAGCCCAGGACTGAAATGTTAGTATGAGATCAAGGAAGGTTCTTGAAATAGGAAACAAGAAGAGAGTTAGAGTTATTCCAACAGACAGAGTAGAAATGTTCCTCAGTGCAGTCTCTGTTCGGTTCCCCTCAGTGTAAAGGAGACTGCATTGTGGGCAGCAATGACAGGAGACCGGATTGAAAGAGTACAAGTGAAATGCTGTTTCACCTGGGAGGTGTGATTGGGGCCTTGGACAGTGAGGAGGGAAGAGGTGAATGGGCAAGTTTTTCAGCTTTTCATTTGCATGGAAAGGTGCCATGGGGGAGTGGGGAAATATTCGGGGTGATGGAGGGTTCCCGTGTGAAATACTGAAAGTGGAGGGGAGGGGAAGATGTGTTTGATGGTGCTGTCCTGTTGGAGGTGGTGAAACTGGCGGAAGTTGATTACGTGAATGTGGATTCTAGTGCAGTGGGAAGTGAGGACGCGGGGAGGTCTATCATTGCTCTGGGAAGAAGGGGCTGGGAGAAGCTGGGAGATGGGACAATGACAGTTGAAGGCCCGGTCCACTGGAGTTAGGGGATTTCTGATTTGAGGGAAAAGGTGGTCACGTCAGCGGCAGATCATTGGAATGTGGTATCATCAACCAGAAACAACAAAGATAGAGAAACTGGGAGAATTGAGTCAGCCTCCGCTGGTCATGTGTTCATCCACATGCAGAAGTTCCACCTGAATAATTGTAACGAACCAGACATTTAAATTGAAGATTTCTGTCTCACATCTGGTTAGTGGGTGTTCAAAAACAAGGACTCGATAAGAAGATGAACTAAAAGCTGTTAAAGATATTGATGAGCATTAGTGTCGGGCCTGATTTCGGAAGTTTATTTCAGGGACCATAAACAGATGCTCGGCATGAATTTCAACTGTGCTTCCTGAATTAACCCACAGGAACCCCTGCCATTGCTGCTCTATCTTCTTCCCTTCTCATCACTTCTTCCTGATTCCAGGTTCCCCCTCTCCAATGAGAGAACACATTCTCTCACAATATAGGAAGAGGGGAGAAAATACATGATGTAGTAAATTGGCAAGAAACAGAAAAGCAAGCATTCTGAGCTTTTCCGTAATATGAAACAAAATTTTCAAGATGGGTGTGTGACCTTAGGGAGAAAGAAAGTGAGGAATGTATATTTAGGACATTTGGAAGGTGTGGATTGGAAACTGGCTACTGGGAACAGGCAGGTAATTTACACCAGTATTTTACATCATACCTAACAGGGGTAGGTGCTGTAACTATTGCAACGATATAAACAAAATGATAATAGGAGGGAAGTTTTGAATTATCTCTAACAAAAGGAAGAAGGTTTTTAACAAACAGATAAGGCTAAGGGTAGCCAGGTCAGCAGTAATTCATAGCTGATTTTTAAGGCAACACTTACAGAGTGACTGGTGGCACCATGCGAAATATTCCACAACTGTCTGGATTACAAGGGTGTTCCAGTGAAACTGGAGACCCTATAATGTGACACCTGTCTTCAAGAAAGGAACGAGACAGAAATCTGGAACCATTTAGCCTCACCATTATTGCTGGGAATCTGCGAGTCTGTTCGTGCAGAAGGAATTGCAGGGCATTTAGAAAAGCTTCACACAGAGTCAGCATGGTTCTGTGAAAGGGAAACTATATTTTGCCTGTAAAATCATGTAATTTATTTTCAGGAGATCCCTGAGAATATAACAACCGGAAGTGATGAAAGGGGGACTCGTAGACATGAGGCTTTCCATAGATTTTCCACGAGATATCACAAAATGAAGGTTCGTACACAAGACAGAATCTCATAGTATAGTGGATATTATATTAGCATAGGATGAAGGTTGGTTAACACATAGAAATCTGAGAGTCAGGATTAATCGATCTTTATGTCAAAGATGTGTCCACTGGATTGCCACAATTATCAGTCCAATGGCTTCAGTTATTGACAATCTATACTGATAGCCTGATGGAGAGAGCTGAGTGCAATATACATCCGAGTTTGGGGATGACACTGAGAACCAAAAGGCAGGCTGTTATTTAATGAAGAGGATTCCCAAACTAAAGATCAGTACAAAAGGATTGGGGTGTTCCTGTGTATGAACCATAATGTCAGCATATTGATGCAGCAAGTAACTAGTTTAGTTCATTGGGCAGGTTCCTGGGATGAAAGGGTTGAATTATTGAGTACATCAAAAATGGTGAGGCGTTTATTAATTGTGGTTGAAATGAATGAGGGTGATATTACTGAAATGTACAAGATACAGAGGGGGCTTAACAATGTAGATGTTGAGAATATGGTTCCACACCTGGGCAGAGTTTCGAACTCGGGGACATAGATACAGAATAAGGGATGTTGATTTCAAACTGGGATGTAATGAACTGCCTTCTCTCAGAAGGTGGTGAATATCCAGAATTTGCTAACGCAGAGAGTTGTGGAGGCTGGCACACTGAATGTATTTACAGACAGGATGGATTGGTTTTTGACATATCAGCGAGTTGAGGGATACAAGGGATTAGCAGGAAAGTGGAGTTGAGCCGTGGAGTAGATCAGCCATGCTATTATTGAATGACAGTAGGCTCGAGGTCCCGATGGCCTACTCCTATTCCCATTTCTTACGTTCTTATATAATATGCTTTTGGAAAATAACTGGTTGGCCTCGATCTGCTCCTGTGTAGCAGGTCCGAAGGGCTGAATGGAACTTCAGAAGACAGTGCTGAGGGACAAGAGGGGGCTATTCAGTGTTTTGACACTACTACCCCAGCAAATAAGGTCGTGGATCATCTCATTGTGGTCCGAGGTGCACTTTTCTCTCCATGCACCATTATCCCTGATTCACCTGTCTATAGAAAATCAGACAAAGCCAGCCTCGATATAATATAAAGGTTCAGCTATCCCAAACTTCTGAGAAAGAGAATTCCCACTTGAATGAAATCCCACTTTGTGATTTTTTTCCTCACTCCTGTTCCGACTGAGGTTGGAGGGTGTCACTGTTTCCTTTTCTAGTCCCACTCCTCCACTGCTCACAACAAATTTAAATGTAACCGCGTTGATGATATGACCGATTATAAAGGTCTCAGACTGGATCAGGTTTAGTGATAGGAACAAGTCAGGCAGACTTCTTGCATCAGCCGCAAGTAACTAATAGGATGAGCAGAAGGATCTTGGTGTCCATGTACACAGATCGCTGAAAGTTGCCACCCAGGTAAATAGTGTGGTGAAGAAGGCATATGGCGTACTGGCTTTTATTGGTAGAGGAATTGAGTTCTGGAGCCCTGAGGTCATGTTGCAGTTGTATAAGACTCTGGTGCGGCCGCATCTGGAGTATTGTGTGCAGTTTTGGTCGCCATACTATAGGAAGGATGGGGAGGCACTGGAACGGGTGCAGAGGAGGATTACCAGGATGTTGCCTGGTATGGTAGAAAGATCGTATGAGGAAAAGCTGAGGCACTTGGGG
>NC_057717.1:12758287-12761861 GCF_004010195.1 Chiloscyllium plagiosum
ATCCCAGCTCCTCGAAGTTTTCATTTACAACAAGTTCCCTTTACTTGGTGAAAACCGAAGCAAAAAACTCATTTAGGACTTCCCCTATCTGCTTACACTCCATGCAAATCTTCCTTACGCTATCCCTGATCGGCCCTACTCCTCCCTTATCATTCTCTTACTCCTTACGTATGAGTAAAATGCCTTTGGGTTCTCCCTAATCCTTCTTGCCAAGTCTTTTTCGTGCCCTCTCCTGGCTCTCTTCAGTCTAATTCTGAGCTCCTTTCTCGCAAGCCTGTAATCTTCTGAAGCTGTGCTAGACCCTTGCTGCCTTCTTCCTTTTCGTGAAAAGTTCCTCTGTTCTCATCATCCAAGGTTCCTTAATCTTACCTCTTCTTATCTGTCTCAGAGGAGCAAAAGTGTACATCACTCGCAACAACTGCACCTTAAAACAGCTCCATATATATCTGCTGTGCTCTTTCTCTGGAACAATTGCTCCCAGTCTGTACTTCCCAACTCCTGTATGACAGCGACATAATTTCCTTTTTCTCAATTAAATATCTTCCCTCGGTAACTGTTCCTTTCACTCTCCCAGGCTATGCTAAATGTGAGGCGGTTGTGATCACTCTCACCAAAGTGTTCTCCCACTACGAGATCTTTCACCTGTCCTGGCTCGTTGCAGACCACCAAATCCAAAATGGCCTCTCCCCTCGTCGGTCTGTCGACACACCTGAAAAAAACGGATCCATCCAAACCATCTACACTTAGGAGGTTCCAGTCGATGTTGGGAAAGCTGAAATCACCCATAACAATAACCCTGCTACTTTTGCATTTTTCCAGAATCTACTCACCCATGAGATCTTCAATCTCTCTGCTGCTGTTAGGTGGCTGTTCCCTTGCTGTTCCTAACTTCCACCCATACTGACTCAGTTGACAAACCTTCCTCAACAGCCTTCGTTTCTGTAGCTGTGATGCTCTCTCTGATTAGCAATGCAGCACGCCTCCTCTTTTTCCAACCTCCTTGTTCTTTATAAATGTTCTAAACCCTGGAACATCAAGCAAACATCCCTGCCCCAGTGAAACCCACGTCTCTGTTATGACCACAACATCGCAGCCTCAAGTCATGATCCATGCTTTAAGTTCGTCACCCTTATTTCAGACACTCCTTGCATTAAAGCAGACACACTTTAACCGATCCCTTTGTTTCATCGCGTGAGAAACCTTCCTGATAGATTCAATATATCCTGTCCCTGTCTCATCTGAAACTGACCCCCTCTCAGACATATGGCTCTGATTCCCAACCCACTCACTTCCAAACTAGATTAAATCCTCCCGAATCACACGAGCAAATCTCCCACTCAGGCCATTTGTGTCCCTCCAGTTCGGGTGCAACCCGTCTTCATGTCCAGGTTTCACCATCCTCAGAAGGTATCCCAATGGTCAAGGTACCTGAAGCCCTTCCTCCTGCACCAGTCTCACAGCCACATGTGAAGCTGCATTCGCTGACTGTTCCTTATCTCACTATTTCGTGGCACAGTTAGCAAACCTGAGACCACTACTCAATTTGTCCTGTTCTTCAGTTTACAACCTTACTCTCTGTAGTCACTTTTCAAATCATCAATCACTTTCCTCACCCACTTAAAAACATCCCAGAATCCCTTCGCTCCTCCCTCGCACCTCTTGGCAAATGGTGCAGTGTGGGGGTATGTGCAGCATGGGGAAAGGCTGACAGTGGTACAAAATGACACTGCTCCAGAACATTCAGCAAAATGAAATGATAATTAAGAAAACACTTTACAAAGCTAACAATGATAGAATAAAGTTCCAAAGGACCATGCGGCTGCTCTGTCATTAGAGAGAGACCACTCGTGGTGGTTTATCCTGACAGTCACCACACCTCGGGTGAGGTTGAGAGAGCGTCGCCTTCATGGTAACCTCTGATAGTGTGGGGAACCGAACATGCGCTGTTGGCCTCCCTCTGCATCACAATATTGGTCTGTTTAAAACGTGCTTACCATTACATAGAAGTATAAAGCTGATGGAATATATTGCTCACAGATTCTGTTCCCATGGGAAATGCCCTCGAACAGGCGCTTGAAGAAAACCGGGATAAAAGTGCCCGAGTGTCATCTGGATCAGCCACGATCTTATTAAATGCTGGAGCGTGTTTGAAGGGCTGAATGATCTCATGATGGATTTTAGTTGAATATGATTCGAAAACGTACATCTCTACTCCTTCCCATTATTTGTAACTTACTGGGGCACTGACATTTTCCTGAAAATAGGAATTATTTGTAACTTTTTCTGGAACATTTTATAATCAGCATTCTCCACAACATTCTATCACCATGTGTGGCTGTTGAAAGGGAGTTAGAGAGAGATGGGGAAGGTTTGGTATACCGCAGTTAGAGTGGTGGAGCATGAGCCTTGTTTGGTGGTAGGTGCTATAACAGATATACAGTGACGGTGAGGGAGCAGAGTGACCCTTATCCTGACAGAGCAGGAAGGTTATTGATGCTTATCCTGTATTGCTGGACATTTCGTCAAATCACAGATACCGCACTGAGCTGTGTGATGAGCTCAGACCATGCTCGGTGGGTCTGGTGGTATGGCCTACTCTGGGAAGAGAATGGTCCCCCTCGGTACTAGCCCATCCACCAGGACCTCCGTGGCTCGGTCGACAAACCTTGGTGTAATTGCCCCTTATCTGCCATGTTCATGGTAAAATGTGCTGGGCAGCTCCACACTGAGAAAGCTCAATCATGTGCCTATTGGCCTTTTCAAGATGGCACAAGTGCCAGGGATCACGGAATATCCAGGACTATCAGGGCCTTGGTAAGTACTTCCAGCCACGATAGTTGGGAGAATCGCACTGGTATTGAATGAGGGAAACCATGGGGTGGGGCAGTTAGTTAATGAGGTGAGTCCGATAAGATAGCACCAGGAAACTAGCTCGGCTTCATACAGACAATCCCTCTGTCACAGTCAATGAAAATGGCACTGAGACAAATTATTCTTATTTTCAGCCCAGTGAGTGGAAGCCTCTGCTGACCTCATGCGCAGTTACAAAGATGCTGAAAAAATGCTCAGATAATATTTTCTAGCATTTGAAAAGACACCAGCATCCTCTTTATCCATCATTCCTGGGAATACTGGCTCATGTTGCGGGATGCTGTCGATATATCTTCATTTCCGCATTCTGAAACCTGTGATCTTACATGAAATTTCTTCTCCATCTCCCTTTCTCTTTTGTCCCAAAATCCTTTTGTTTGTTTCTACTGAAACTGATTCCCCCTGCCATCTCTCTCTGGCAGGGATAATGGAATAGGGAATGTGGGCTATGCAATAATGACTCTATATCAGAGTGATATTGTAACTGGACGGGTAATTCAGAGACACAGGTTATGACTCTTAAGGCACTGTTTAAAATCCTAACACAGCCGACAACAGAGATTAAACTCGAATGACACAATTTGGAATGAAACCTAATTTCAGTCATGGAGAACAGAAACTATCAGGATTTATTTTTATTTTTCACTGATAGCCATTGATAAAGAAACTGAAAATTATTGCCCAGTCTGGACTAAGTGTGTCT
>NC_057717.1:12762529-12773253 GCF_004010195.1 Chiloscyllium plagiosum
GTAATGTGGCGACCAGAACTGTACACAATATTCTAAATGCGGCCGAACCAATGTCTTGTACAATTTTAACATGACTTGCCAGCTCTTATACTCAATACCACATCGAATGAAGGCAAGCATACTATATTCGTTCTTGACCATTCTATCCATCTGTGCAACAACCTTCAGGGTACAATGGGCCTGTACTCCCAGATCTCTCTGCCCATCAGGTTTTCCCAAGGCTCTTCCGTTCATTCTATGATTCGCTCTAGAATTACTCTTGCTTAAATGCATCGCCTCACATTTGTCTGGACTGAACTCCATCTGCCACTTTTCCACCCAACTCTCCAGTCTATCTATATCCTCCTGTATTCTTTGACAGTCCATTATGTTTTCTGCTACTCCACGAATCTTCGTGTCATCTCCAAACTTGATGATCATACCAGAGGAAATTTTGGGGGCAAGGTTTGAAATGAATGGATGGAGGAATGGCCAGAAAGAGAGAGAAAAATGAAAAGCAAGGAAAGGCATTGCTGATGATGAACTGAAAGGAAAGTAAAATGGCAAGTTATTCTTACATTTCCCTTTTCACATATTCCTGAATATCACATCGATTTCGGTATATCCCAGTTTAAAGTGAGTTATGTTCCTACTGACTCTCTTCTCTGAGTGTGATGATCAACTCCATCAGCAATACTGGTGCTGCCCTTATAGTTGTGAGATACAGAGAAACGCAACGTTCCATTGTCAACTGCTTCTTTGGAGAGAGGAACTGTTACTGTGGGGCTGTGCAGATATACAACGGCTTTTTCAGCCAGGAAGAGAATCTGAGGAGGTGAAGATATTTTCAACACTGAATGGGTGCACCATGGGTGTGGGGAATTGCCTTATTCCTGTCCTTTGAAAGTCAGTGGAGATTCTGTGGATGCTTTTCTCAGGTATGTGTTGTCAGCTGCTGGGTTACTTCAGGGAGACCCGAGGGTCTGGTGGCCCCACTCTGGACATTGCATTTACAGAGTGTCTGGGTCCACGGTATACAAATGGATCTGAGGCTACACAGAAGAGAAGCTCTGTCAACAGGGAGGAGCAAGGCACTACACTATCCTCCCTGGGATTTCCAGGAACATTTTTATAAGTTGGACTCATTCCAAGTGTACAGTGTGAAACCAGTTTGTTTAAAATATGATGTACTCACAGCCCTGTGTCGCCTCCTTAAGTATAATCTGTAGCTTCACACCAGGGACAGGACTGTGCTGACGCTCACCATGAAGTGAACTGGATTGATTCTGGAACTTTCCAGGCAGGAGTGTGTGACGTATCCATCATCCCTGGAGTGCAATCCTCCGATGAATCACTAGCTGACAGAAGCCATTTGCCCACTGAGAGGAATACATTGGTTCTGTCTCCACAGAAGAAGGTACATAAACAAACTGGAATAAGGACTCTATATCAGAGTGATAATGTAACTGGACGGGTAATTCAGAGGCACAGGCTATGACTCCAAAGGCACCGTTTAAAATCCTAACACAGCCGATAACAGAGCTTAAATTCGAATGACACAGTTTGGAATGAAACCTAATTTCAGGCATAGAAAACAGAAACTATCAGGATTTGTTTTTATTTTTCACTGACAGCCTTTGGTAAAGAAACTGAACATTATTGCCCAGTCTGGACTAAGTGTGTCTACAGACTCACAACAATGTGTTTGGCTCCATATTGTCTTGACAAATTACCTCACAGACAAGGGCAATTAGTGATCGGCAACAAATGCTGCCCTTGCCATTGATGCTGACATCCCGTGAAACAACAGCATTAAAGGTGAAATAAACAAAGAAACTGTGGATGCTGGAGATCTGAAATAAAATTCTCCAGCGCCTGAAACTGTTGGAGACTCTCAACAGGTATGGCAGCCTCTGTGAGGAGAAACATAGATAACGTTTCCAGTCCAGTGACCCTGCTTCACAACGGAAAGCAGCTGGAAAATAATATTCTTTATAACAAAGAGCAAAGAACAAAGAAAATGAACTGCAAAGGAACGGGCCCTTCGGCCCTCCAAGTCTGAGCCGATTCAAATGTACTGTCTAAACCTGTCGGTCAATTCCTAAGCATCTGCAACCCTTTGCTCCCCACCTACTCATGCATCTGTCCAGATGCATCTTAACTGAATCTACCGTGCTTGCCTCTACCACCTCTGCTGGCAACACGTTCCAAACGCCCACCACCCTCGGTGGGAAATACTTACCGCGTGTATCCCCCTTAAACTTTCCACCTCTCGCCTTGAAAGCGTGATTTCTCGTTATTGAGTCCTTCATCCTGGGAAAAAGCCTGTCTCTATCCATCCTGCCTATATCCTTCATGATTTTGTGATCCTCAATCTCCTTTTTTCCAATGAAAATAATCCTAACTTACTCAACCTCTCTTCACAGCTAACACCTTCCATACCAGGCAACATCCTCGTAAACCTTCTCTGCAACCTCTCCAAAGCCTCCACATCCTTTTGGTAATGTGGCGACCAGAACTGTACACAATATTCTAAATGCGGCCGAACCAATGTCTTGTAGAATTTTAACATGACTTGCCAGCTCTTATACCCAATACCTCATCGAATGAAGGCAAGCATACTATATTCGCTATTGACCACTCTATCCACCTGTGCAACAACCGTCAGGGTACAATGGACCTGCACTCCCAGATCTCTCTGCCCATCAAGTTTTCCCAAGGCTCTTCCGTTCATTCTATGGTTCGCTCTAGAATTACTCTTGCTTAAATGCATCACCTCACATTTGTCTGGACTGAGCTCCATCTGTCTCTTTTCCGCCCAACTCTCCAGTCTATCTATATCCTTCTGTATTCTTTGACAGCCCCTTATGCTTTCTGCTAATCCACCAATCTTCGTGTCATCTCCAAATTTGCTGGTCATACAAACAGTGCCCTCTTCCAGATCATTTATAGATATTACAAACAACAGTGTCCCCCCACTCTGATTTGGAGGGAAGGTTGGGGGCAAGGTTTGAAATGAATGGATGGAAAAATGGCCAGAAAAACAGCGAAAAAATGAAAAGCGAGGAAAGTCATTGCTGATGATGAACCTATAGGAAAATAAAATGGCAAGTGACTCTTACATTTCCCTTTTCGTATATTCCTGAATATCACATGGATTTAGACATATCCCAGTTTAAAGTGAATTATGTTCCTACTGAATCTCTTCTCTGAGTGTGATCATCAACTCTATCAGCAATACTGGTGCTGCCGCTATAGTTGCAGAAATATAGAGAAACGCAATGTTCCGTTGTCAACTGCTTCTTTGGAGAGAGGAACTGTTACTGTGGGACTGTGTGGAGATACAACGGCTTTTTCAGCCAGGAAGAGAATCTGAGGAGGTGAAGATATTTTCAACACTGAATGGGTGCACCATGGGTGTGGGGAATTGTCTTAGTCCTGTCCTTTGAAAGTCAGTGGGGTTTCTGTGGATGCTTTTCGCAGGTCTGTGTTGTCCGCTGCTGGGTTCCTTCAGGGAGACCCGAGGGTCTGGTGGCCCCACTCTGGACATTGCATTTACCGAGTGTCTGGGCCCGTGGTAAACAAATGGAGCTGAGACTACACTTGAGAAGCAGAATGACCTCTTCCTGTTCCTTTTTAATGACTCCGGGTGTGAAATGGTCTCTTTCTGATCCCGTGTGAGTGACGTGTGTGAGTGAGCAGACTCCTTCACTTCCTGTGTAATTGGCAGGAGGGGCTGGATGGGCTATCATACTTCGTTTCCAATACTTTGATGGGCTGAATGACTTCCCCATATTTTTGTGAACTCAAACTGAGGTGCTGAATGAGCTCCTCCTTTTACTGAGGAAATGTACAGTGCTGTTATATGAATGTTATCCAAACTTTAACAGCACGATATTGAAAGTTGTCCACGTCTTGTTGCACATGGGCACAGACTGCTTCAAGAGCTGAAGGGGACCACTTGTTCTGAACATTATGTAAACTTCAGTGAATATCCCGACTTCTGCTCAGTTTGGACTTAATGGACTCAATGACCTCCTTCCACACTGTAGGGATTCTATGATGATACATTGGATGGTAAATTGGGCTGAGGGAGCTACTCTGAGGATCTCTTGCAGTGATCTCCCACAGCTCTACATGCAGGGAGGGTAAACACTTATTGACAAGTTTGTTTTTGACACTTGTCAATAAACAAATTCAGGAAACAGATTGTCTCACATGCAGTTCTTCAAACCAGGAAGAAATAACTTCAAAAGACAATTCTGAGAGAAATCTCAAAGAGAGAGTGTAGCAGGCAGGAGAGTTATCCTGCCTTCCAACCCTGCTGAGACCCCAGCAATAACTGGCGAAGGATAAAACTAAGAATCCTGGTTCTGGGAGATCTTGTCCATCGCTCCACAGGACCAGACCGTGGCTACAAGGACCACAAGGAATGGACTGTATGTACGCCGTCTATGGCACTGTAGGAGTCTAGCAAAACCTACCTACCCTGCCAAAACACAGGAGAATTATCGAGCTAGTGAAAAGAAATCATCTTCTCTATCCCTCTCCTCTAACTTTATAATTGGAGATTTACAATTCACCCAATAGTCAGCGATGTCAATATCCCACCGAGACCAAGTAGTATTGTGATAGGTCACGGTTGTTGTGAAAGGGGTTAACCGGAGCTGTTTGTACAGTGGGCTATTGTTGAAAGAGGACCTAGATATCCTTGGTTATAAGTCAGGAACAGAATTCGTATGGGGCAGGAAGTAATTCTTACTGTTAAAGATATGTGGTCCATCATGGAAAATTATTAAAGTACCAGAGCAAATATATCTTACTCAATGGTAACGTTTTGATGAGCCAGTATTTAGCCAGTATTGTGTACAAAGAGTCTGCTTTATAAATAATGATATCCATGTTACCGAGACAGTACAAAGGAGTTTCACCAGACTGAACCCTCGCATGATGTTACCATAAGGAGAGAGTGTAGTAACTATGTGTTTAATCTGCAGCGCTGCGAGAGAATAAGAAGTTGAACCTTGATGATTATGGATGCACACTCATTATGTCTCAAGCAGTCATCGATAAGGTGAGAAATTCCATACTTTCCACAGGATGCTCGATTCCTGATAATTTGCATGCCTGTGCAGAGACCTCATTTCGTTTGACAGTAAGGGCCAGGCTCTGAATGAACTCTGAACAGTTTCATGCACACTTACTGTGTGACCCTGCACTCAATGTTAGATCGTACCCAATCCTGTCAGAAGCCATAATAACTTCATTCTGAAACAGTTAGCCATTAACCACCAGCTGCTTACTTCCAGAGAGAACATGGGTCTGCTCTCTCAGCAATGGAAGATGCCTTTGAAACTGGTTAAAAATTGGCTTCATTCCTCCTCCCAGGATATCATGTTAAATTAACACGCATGTACTATGAGTAATGACGCCACGAGGAACAAGGTGGAGCAATCTTATCTGTTCAGGCCCTGCTCCATTTGTTTGTGATGTTCGAGCATCTCTGACATCGCCCTGTGCCTAGTTAGTGACTTGAGAAATTGAATGATCTCTTCCTGTTTCGTTTTAATAACTCCAGGTGTGAAATGGTCTCTTTCTGATCCTGTGTAAGTGACGTGTGGTGTTGGACAGACTGCATGTCTTCCTGTGTGAAAGGCAGGAGGGTCTGAATGGGCTGTCCCTCCTTTGCACAATAGTTTTGATGGGCTGAATGACTATCCCACATTCGTGTGAAGCCAGATTGAGGTGAGGAATGAACTCCTTCGTTTACTGTGGAAATGTGCAGTGTCTGGTAGCGCTTTTCCATGAATGTTGCCGACACGTTAACTTGAGTGCTGTCCACGTTTTTTTGTTGCGCATGAACACAGGCTACTTTAGGACCTGAGGGATGACGAAGTGTTCTGAACATTGTGTAACCTAGAGTGAGTATCCCCACTTCTGTTTGGTGAGAACTCAATGAGCTGAGTGGCCTACTTCCACACTACAGGGATTCCCTCTGACAAATTAGAGGTGCCTGGACTGAGGGAGCTATCCTGGGGATCTCCTGCAGTGATGTCCCACAGCTGAGATGATTGATAAGCTATGATGATAGACATCTTCCCTTGTGCTGTGAACGACTCCAAACATGGAGAGTTTGCAATAGATTCTCGTGAAGTGCGATTTTTCTCAGGCTCCTTGATGTCATCCTCAGTTAAAAGCTGACTTGATATCAGGGTCAGTCACTCTTAGCTAAGCCCTTGTATGAAAGACAATGATTTCTTCAAACAGAGGGTAGTGAATGTCAGGAACCCTCCCTTCCAGAGATCAGGGGAGCTAGATCACTGAAAGATCTCTGAATGGTCTTCCCTGTTTCTGTGCACCAGGTTATAGCAGTAAGTGACCTCCAACTGCTCCTGTCTAGCAGTTTGGAGGGGCGGAATGGACCATTGGAACATCGCACTCAGGAGCAAGATTAGCCGTTCGACACTATGGAAGTTCTCCACCAGACACTATGTTTGTAGATGATCAGGTTGTGGTCTCGGCCCCATTTTCCTGTCTGCATCCCATTATCCATGACTCAATCGCTGTCAAATGTTTAATGAATTCTGTTTGAATAAATGTGAACAAAGAGGCACCATATACCTCTAGGGAAGAGAATTCCCACTCAAATGTACCTTTTAGAATTGCTCCTCATCTCTTACAGTGTCGTACAGAAGGGAACCTTATACACATAAACCAGACCTCCCAATCTGATCTCAACTCATTTGCCAACATTAGGCCCATATCCTTCTACATCTTCCTATTATCCTTGCACTTCCAGATACCTTTGAAATGTTGTAACTTTAGCAGCTTGCATCATTTTCTCTGACAGCTCATTCCATGCACACACACTACAGTCTGCATGAACATTTTGTCCCTTTAATGTATTTCGCCTCTCACCTTAAGCCTTTGTCCGATAATTTTAGATTCACCGATCCTGGGAGAAAGACCTTGGATATTCAGCTTATCCATGTTCCTCATGATTTTATAAACCTCTATAATGTTACGCCTCAGCCTCCGATGCTTCAGAGTAAACAATCCCCAATCTGTTCAGCCTCTCCCTGCAGCTCAATTCCTCCATGCCCGGCAATATCCTTGTAAATCATTTCTGCACCCTCTCAAGTTTAACAACATCCTTCTTATATCACTGAGAACCAAATTAGACACAATATTCTAAATGTCACCTCACTAACATCTGGCCCAGTTGCTATATGATCTCTCAGTTTGCATACTCAACGTACTGACAAATAAAGACAAACATACCAAACTCTTTCTTCACCACCGTGTCTACCGGCGACTCGACTTTTAAGGAACAATGATCCTGCACTCTTTTGTTCAACAACACTCCCCAGGACCCTACCATTAATTGTATATGTTCTGCCGTATTTTTTCTTTCCAAATTGCAACACTTCACATTTATCTAAATTTAATTCCATCGTTCACTCCTTGGTTCATTGCCCCATCTGATCAAGGTCCCATTGTACTCCAAGGTAAATCTTGCTGGCCACTGCACCTCCAATTTTGATGTCATCTGTAAACCTAATAAACAGGCAAATATTCACATACAATTCATTTATATCAATGACAAAGGCAGTGGACTCAGCACCTTGTGTTACACCACTAGTCACAGGGTTCCAGTCTGAAAAACAGTCTTCTATCAACTTCTGCCTCATACCTTCACTCTAATTTTGCAGTGTATTAGCTAGCTTACCTTGGATCCATTTATGATCTAAACTTAGAACTTTGTCTGTCATGCGGAATCCTGTCGAATGCCTTGCTGAAAGCTGCATGGACAGCGTCTACCACACTACCTTCATTAAACTTGTTTGTCACCTCTCCAAAAAATGCAATCAATTTTGTTAGAAATAATTTCCCGTGCACAAAACTATGTTGACTATACCTAATCAATAGTTGCATCTGCAATTGCATGTAAATGCTTTCCCTCACAATCCTCTCCAACAACGTGAGCACTATTTACATCAGGCTCACTGATCTATCCTTCAGGTCACTATTCATTTCCCTCGTCCCATCCTTCCACTGCTCACGCAAACGCTAATGTAACCAGGTTGGTGGTTTGACCAATAGTATAGATCGCAGACTGGGTCAGGGTTAGGAACAAATTAGGCAGGATTCTTTAATCAGCTAAAATTAACAAATTTATCACCCAAACAAAGTTACTCAAATTAAGTTGGAAAGCTAATGACAAACATTTTGGATATTACAAATTTGAGCACCAATGTTTCTCTTTCTAAAAGTACTGACACATGCACACGTTTGATGACCAACAGAACAACAACATCTCGGTACAGCGTTAATTTAGAAGAACTGTGCCCAAATATTAATTGAACTCATGCCGAAGGGAAACATTAGTGATTGTTCCAAATATCATTCAGCTTATGGGGCTATTCTGTTCTTACAAGCTACTGGTGATGGGATCACTTCCCGGAATGCATGATCTTGCTGAATTCCCTTTACTTCAAGCAGTGGGTCAATTCCAGTGAATCCTCAACAGGAATCCTCCATGAGTGGCAAAGATGACCGAGGAGTTTTCAGCTCACACACATTGCTGGGAAGAGGAACACGGAGTGGGAGGGAGCAACAGGCTGTTCCTTCTCAGGAAGAATACATTTCTTGCCTCTCTGAGTTGAATCACACAATAACATTATCCAGCCACACACTGGACCAAATGAGGTCTCTTTGGACAGTGTTTGAACTGTACGACTCCATTGCATTCCCTTCTCCATGTAGGTACATCATTGCTGCTGTTGTATGCAGAGCCAATACTTTCGTAACAAATAGCCTCATTTGATTTGAAGATGTGTTTACATGTTCCGGTATACTATTAAAATACAAATTTTAATATCTTCATAATATCTGTATTTAAATTAATACATATTCGTCTTAAATTACTTCTCCAGTCTATTCTCGCATACAAGATGAAATATACATCAGGTTTTCACCAGCTTAAAATCTTATATGGTCAATAAGAACATTTCTCATTCTCAGGCCCAAACATCTAATCGTACATAACATAATGTCTTCATCCCAAGAATGAGTAAAGAGAAACATCTTTGAAAAGTTTCAAAGACACTTTGTTTTTCACTTCAGTGGAATTACGACCACACACACTACATCAGATGTGGTCTCAGCAATGGCCTGTACAGATGCAGTAAAACACCCATAAGATCAGACCCAATACTCTTTGCAAGAAAAAGTATCATTGCATTTATTTTCCAAATCACGTGCTGCATCTACAAACTAACATGTTGTGATTTACGTATCAGGACACAGGAATCCCTTTGTACCACCGAGTTCTGCATTCTGCCTCCAGTTACATAGTTTATGGTGTTATATGGGGTGCAGGTTTGCTCGCTAAGCTGTAGATTTGGTATCCAGACATTTCATTACCTGACTAGGTAACATCATCAGTGGCGACCTCCAAGTGAAGCGAAGCTGTTGTCTCCTGCTTTCTATTTATAGGTTTGTCCTGGATGGGGTTCCTGGGGTTTTTGGTGATGTCATTTCCTGTTCGTTTTCTCAGGGGTTGATAGATGGTATCTAGATCTATGTGTTTGTTTATAGCGTTGTGGTTGGAGTGACAGGTCTCTAGGAGTTCTCTGGCATGTCTTTGCTTATCCTGTCCCAGGATAGATGTGGTGTTTTGTTTTTTCTCCATGTGTATGGTACGAGAGAGAGGGTCGTGTCTTTTTGTGGCTAGCTAGTGTTCGTGTATCCTGGTGGCTAACTTTCTTCCTGTTTGTCCTACGTAGTGTTTCTGGCAGTCCTTGCATGGAATTTTGTAGACGACGTTGGTTTTGTCCATGGGATGTAATAGGTCTTTTAAGATTGTTAATTTTTGTTTGAGAGTGTTGCTGTGATTATGCTTCCTCCAAAACACAAACTTCCCGTCACCGACTTTGTGCCATTCTTTTTGCTGAAGGTTTGCGCACGACCATCCCCTGTCTGTATCCCATTGCAGACACCGTGTCACCACTTGACATGTTATGGAATGAATATTCTGGTGTCTGAGCAAATTGAGCTCCAGTCCATTCAGCCTCTTCATCCAATTCAATAATCTAGATTTCAATCTGTTGATGACCCCACACTGATCCCGGAGGAATTCCACTATTTACAGCTTTCCAACCTGAAACTAAGTAATTATCTCTTCTGTATTTCCTGGTATCTTCCCTGTTCCTGTGTACCTGCACAGAAAGGTTGCATGGTCTCCTGCTGTGCTGTGCAGCTTAGTGTCGAATTGTTTCTGATCTCAGTGATCCTCCTTCTGGCCATTTGTTATAAGATGATCAGGTATAGTTCGTACCATCAATGATCCTGATCCCTGAAAGTTTAAAGATGAGCACAGGATATAGACCAGGATTTGGGGGGATCGCTACCCTGTCAGAAATGTGGCCATTCAGATGCAGCAATGGAATTATTCTGCAACATCAGCCATGTGCTCAATTTTCACCAGACAGGCACTGAGGAAGAGGGGATATTTCCTATTAGCCTGATTAACATGCATCCCCTTAACAACACAACCAATAATCTTAATCATTAATTTCAGTTTTGGCTGTTGTTGCTGTGTTGAAAAATTGTCGCAGTCACTGCACATTAAGATAAACAATTGTCTTTGAGAGGTGACCTTATAGATGTTTATAAAATCATGAGGGGCATGGATAGGGTACATAGGAAAGGTCTAGTCCCTTGGGTAAGGGAGTCCAGAACTA
>NC_057717.1:12773753-12775555 GCF_004010195.1 Chiloscyllium plagiosum
TGATATAGAGTCATTATTCCATAGTCCACATTCCCTATTCCATTATCCCTGCCAGAGAGAGATTGCGGGGGAATCAGTTTCAGTAGAAACAAACAAAAGGATTTTGGGACAAAAGAGAAACGAAGATGGAGAAAAAATTTCATGTAAGATCACAGGTTTCAGAATGCGGAAATGAAGATATATCGACAGCATCCCACAACATGAGCCAGTATTCCCAGGAATGATGGATAAAGACGATGCTGGTGTCTTTTCAAATGCTAGAAAATATTATCTGAGCATTTTTTCAGCATCGTTGTAACTGAGCATGAGGTCAGCAGAGGCTTCCACTCACTGGGCTGAAAATAAGAATAATTTGTTTCGGTGGCATTTTCATTGACTGTGACAGAGGGATTGTCTGTATAAAGCCGAGCTAGTTTCCTAGTGTAATCTTATCGGACTCACCTCATTAACTAACTGCCCCACCCCATGGTTTCCCTCATTCAATACCAGTGCGATTCTCCCAACTATCGTGGCTGGAAGTACTTATCAAGACCCTGATAGTCCTGGATATTCCGTGATCCTAACAGTTCCTCTCTCCATAGAATCAGTTGACAATGGAACGTTGCGTTTCTCTGTATCTCAGCAACTATAAGGGCAGCACCAGTATTGCTGATGGAGTTGATCATCACACTCAGAGAAGAGAGTCAGTAGGAACATAACTCACTTTAAACTGGGATATACCTAAATCGACGTGATATTCAGGAATATGTGAAAAGGCAAATGTAAGAATAACTTGCCATTTTACTTTCCTTTCAGTTCATCATCAGCAATGCCTTTGCTCGCTTTTCATTTTTTCTCTCTCCTTCTGGCCATTCCTCCATCCATTCATTTCAAACCATGCCCCCAAACTTCCCTCCAACTCAATCATCCCTTATACCAGGATTGGAACAGTGAGGCGCGGGGTGGGGGGGGCGTCATTGTTGTTTGTAATATCTATAAATGATCTGGAAGAGGGCACTGTTGGTGTGATCAGCAAGTTTGGAGATGACACGAAGATTGGTGGAGCAGCAGAAAACATAAGGGACTGTCAAAGAATACAGAAGGATATAGATAGACTGGAGAGTTGGGCGGAAAAGTGGCAGATGGAGTTCAGTCCAGACAAATGTGAGGCAATGCATTTAAGCAAGAGTAATTCTAGAGCGAATCATAGAATGAACGGAAGAGAGATCTGGGAGTGTAGGCCCATTATACCCTGAAGGTTGTTGCACAGATGGATAGAATGGTCAAGAACGAATATAGTATGCTTGCCTTCATTCGATGTAGTATTGAGTATAAGAGCTGGCAAGTCATGTTAAAATTGTACAAGATATTGGTTCGGCCGCATTTAGAATATTGTGTACAGTTCTGGTCGCCACATTACTAAAAGGATGTGGGCGGCTTTGGAGAGGTTGCAGAGAAGTTTTATGAGGATGTTGCCTGGTATGGAAGGTGTTTGCTATGAAGAAAGGTTGAGTAAGTTAGGATTATTTTCATTGGAAAAAAGGAGATTGAGGTTCACAAAATCATGAAGGGTTTAGGCAGGATGGATAGATACAGGCTTTTTCCCAGGGTGAAGGACTCAATAACGAGAGGTCACGCTTTCAAGGTGAGAGGTGGCAAATACTTCACACAGAGGGTGATGTGCGTTTGGAACACGTTGCTAGCAGAGGTGGTAGAGGCAAGCACGGTAGATTCATTTAAGAAGCGTCTGGATAGATGCATGAGTAGGTGGGGAGAAGAGGGATGCAGATGCTTAGGAATTGACAGACAGGTTTAGACAGTAC
>NC_057717.1:12776022-12781910 GCF_004010195.1 Chiloscyllium plagiosum
TTAGGTTTCATTCCAAATTGTGTCATTCGAGTTTAATCTCTGTTGTCGGCTGTGTTAGGATTTTAAACAGTGCCTTTTGAGTCATAACCTGTGTCTCTGAATTACCCGTCCAGTTACAATATCACTCTGATATAGAGTCATTATTCCATAGTCCACATTCCCTATTCCATTATCCCTGCCAGAGAGAGATTGCGGGGGAATCAGTTTCAGTAGAAACAAACAAAAGGATTTTGGGACAAAAGAGAAACGAAGATGGAGAAAAAATTTCATGTAAGATCACAGGTTTCAGAATGCGGAAATGAAGATATATCGACAGCATCCCACAACATGAGCCAGTATTCCCAGGAATGATGGATAAAGACGATGCTGGTGTCTTTTCAAATGCTAGAAAATATTATCTGAGCATTTTTTCAGCATCGTTGTAACTGAGCATGAGGTCAGCAGAGGCTTCCACTCACTGGGCTGAAAATAAGAATAATTTGTTTCGGTGGCATTTTCATTGACTGTGACAGAGGGATTGTCTGTATAAAGCCGAGCTAGTTTCCTAGTGTAATCTTATCGGACTCACCTCATTAACTAACTGCCCCACCCCATGGTTTCCCTCATTCAATACCAGTGCGATTCTCCCAACTATCGTGGCTGGAAGTACTTATCAAGACCCTGATAGTCCTGGATATTCCGTGATCCCTGGCACTTGTGCCATCTTGAAAAGGCCAATGGGCACATGATTGAGCTTTCTCCGTGTGGAGCTGCCCAGCACATTTTACCATGAGCATGGCAGAAAACGGGCAATTACACCACGGTTTGTGGACCGAGCCACGGAGGTCCTGGTGGATGAGCTAGTACAGAGGGGGACCATTCTCTTCCCAGAGTGGGCCATACCACCAGACCCACCGAGCATGGTCTGAGTTCATCACACAGCTCAGTGCGGTATCTGTGATTTGACGAAATGTCCAGCAAGACAGGATAAGCATCAATAACCTTCCCTGCTCTGTCAGGATAAGGGTCACTCTGCTCCCTCACCATCACTGTATATCTGTTATAGCGCCTACCACCAAACAAGGCTCACGCTCCACCACTCTAACTGCGGTATACCAAACCTTCCCCATCTCTTTGACGAAATGTCCAGCAAGACAGGATAAGCATCAATAACCTTCCCTGCTCTGTCAGGATAAGGGTCACTCTGCTCCCTCACCATCATAGCGTTATAGCGCCTACCACCAAACAAGGCTCATGCTCCACCACTCTAACTGCGGTATACCAAACCTTCCCCATCTCTCTCTTACTCCCTTTCAACACCCACACATGGTGATAGAATGTTGTGGAGAATGCCGATTATAAAATGTTCCAGAAAATTATACAAATAATTCCTATTTTCAGGAAAATGTCAGTACCCCAGTAAGTTAAAATAATGGGAAGGAGTAGAGATGTACGTTTTTGAATCATGTTCAACTAAAATCCATCATGAGATCATTCAGCCCTTCAAACATGCTCCAGAATTTAATAAGATCGTGGCTGATCCAGATGACACTCGGGCACTTTTATCCCGGTTTTCGTCAAGCGCCTGTTCGAGGGCATTTCCCATGGGAACATAATCTGTGAGCAATATATTCCATCAGCTTTATACTTCTATGTAATGGTAAGCACGTTTTATACAGACCAATATTGTGATGCAGAGGGAGGCCAACAGCGCATGTTCGGTTCCCCACACTGTCAGAGGTTACCATGAAGGCGACGCACTCTCAACATCACCCAAGGTGTGGTGACTGTAAGGATAAACCACCACGAGTGGTCTCTGTCTAATGACAGAGCAGCTGCATGGTCCTTTGCAACTTTATTCTATCATTGTTAGCTTTGTAAAGTGTTTTCTGGATTATCATTTCATTTTGCTGAATGTTCTGGAGCAGTGTCATTTTGTACCACTATCAGCCTTTCCCCATGCTGCACATTCCCCACACTGCACCGTTTGCCAAGAGGTGCGAGGGAGGAGCGAAGGGATTCTGGGATGTTTTTAAGTGGGTGAGGAACGGGATTGATGATTTGAAAAGTGACTACAGAGAGTAAGGTTGTAAACTGAAGAACAGGACAAATTGAGTAGTGGTCTCAGGTTTGCTAACTGTGCTACGAAATAGTGAGATAAGGAACAGTCAGCGAATGCAGCTTCACACGTGGCTGTGAGACTGGTGCAGGAGGAAGGGCTTCAGGTACCTTGACCATTGGGATACCTTCTGAGGTTGGTGAAACCTGGACATGAAGGACGGGTTGCACCCGAACTGGAGGGGCACAAATGGCCTGGGTGGGAGATTTGCTCGTCTGATTCGGGAGGATTTAATCTAGTTTGGCAGGGAGTGGGTTGGGATTCAGAGCCATATGTCTGAGAGGGGGTCAGTTTCAGACGAGACAGGGACAGGATATATTGAATTTATCAGGAAGTTTTCTCACGCAATGAAACAAAGGGATTGGTTAAAGTGTGTCTGCTTTAATGCAAGGAGTGTCCGAAATAAGGGTGACGAACTTAGAGCATGGATCAGGACTTGAGGCTGCGATGTCGTGGTCATAACAGAGACGTGGGTTTCACTGGGGCAGGGATGGTTGCTTGATGTTCCAGGGTTTAGAACATTTATAAACAACAAGGAGGTTGGAAAAAGAGGAGGCGTGTAGCATTGCTAATCAGAGAGAGCATCACAGCTACAGAAACGAAGGTTGTTGAGGAAGGTTTGTCAACTGAGTCAGTATGGGTGGAAGTTAGGAACAGCAAGGGAACAGCCACCGCATTGAGGGGTTTTTACAGACCACCTAACAGCAGCAGAGAGATTGAAGATCTCATGGGTGAGTAGATTCTGGAAAAAATGCAAAAGTAGCAGGGTTATTGTTATGGGTGATTTCAGCTTTCCCAAAATCGACTGATACCTCCTAAGTGTAGACGGTTTGGATGGATCCGTTTTTTTCAGGTGTGTTCAGGAGGGTTTCCTTACTCAGTGTGTGGACAGACAGACGAGGGGAGAGGCCATTTTGGATTTGGTGGTCTGCAACGAGCCAGGACAGGTGAAAGATCTCGTAGTGGGAGAACACTTTGGTGAGAGTGATCACAACCCCCTCACATTTAGCATAGCCTTGGAGAGTGAAAGGAACAGTTACCGAGGGAAGATATTTAATTGAGAAAAAGGAAATTATTACGCTGTCATATAGGAGTTGGGAAGTACAGACTGGGAGCAATTGTTCCAGAGAAAGAGCACAGCAGATATATATGGAGACTGTTTAAGGTGCAGTTGTTGCGAGTGATGTACACTTTTGCTCCTCTGAGACAGATAAGAAGAGGTAAGATTAAGGAACCTTGGATGATGAGAACAGAGGAACTTTTCACGAAAAGGAAGAAGGCAGCAAGGGTCTAGCGCAGCTTCAGAAGATTGCCGGCTTGCTAGAAAGGAGCTCAGAATTAGACTGAAGAGAGCCAGGAGAGGGCACGAAAAAGACTTGGCAAGAAGGATTAGGGAGAACCCAAAGGCATTTTACTCATACGTAAGGAGTAAGAGAATGATAAGGGAGGAGTAGGGCCGATCAGGGATAGCGTAAGGAAGATTTGCATGGAGTGTAAGCAGATAGGGGAAGTCCTAAATGAGTTTTTTGCTTCGGTTTTCACCAAGTAAAGGGAACTTGTTGTAAATGAAAACTTCGAGGAGCTGGGATGCAGTCTTGACCAGATCAAGATTGATGAAGTTGAAGTGCCAGAAAGTTTGGAAAACATTAAGATTGATAAGTCTCTAGGGCCAGAGCAGATTTATCCTAGCCTTCTCCTGGAAGCGAGGAATGCGGTTGTTAAGTCGCTGGCGAGGATATTTGACTCCTCACTCTCCACAGGAGCCGTAACGGAGGATAGGATGGAGGCAAATGTTATTCCTTTTTTCAAAAAGGGTAATAGGGAAATCCCTGGCAATTACAGATCAGTCAGTCTTTCGACTGTGGTGAGCAAAGTTTTGGAAAGAATTCTGAAGGATAGGATTTATGACTATTTGGCAAAGCATAGTGTGATTAAATGCAGTCAGCATGGCTTTGTGAGTAGCAGGTCATGCCTCACAAATCTTATTGGGTTCTTGAAGAAGTGTCAAGACAGGTCGAGCAGCAGGTGTGGTGTATATGGACTTCAGCAAGGCATTTGATAAGGTTCCCCATGGCAGGCTCATTCATAAAGCCAGAAAGTATGGGATACAGGGAGTTGTGGCTATCTGGATTCAGAATTGGCTGGCTGACAGAAGGCAGAGAGTTGTTGTGAATGAGAAGTATTCTGCCTGGAGGTCAGTGTTAAGTGGGGTTATGTAGGGCTCTGTTCTTGGACCTCTGCTCTTTGTAGTTTTTATAAATCACTTGGATGAGGAGGTTGAGGGGTGGATTAGTAAATCTGCAGATGACATAATTATTGGAGGTGTAATTGATGGTATAGAGGGCTACTGCAGGCTGCAGCGCGACATAAACAGGACACAGAGCTGGGCTCAGAAATGGCAGATGGAGTTCAACCTGGATAAATGCGACGTGATGCATTTTGGAAGGTCGAACTGGAATGCTGAGTATAGGATTGAAGACTGAATTTTTGGCATTGTGAAGGAACAGAGGGATTTGGGTGTGAAAATTCATAGATCCCTCAAAGTTGCCACCCAATTGGATAGGGTTGCTAAGAAAGCATATGGTGTTTTGTCTTTTATTAACAGGGGGATCGAGTTTAAGAGCCGCGAGGTTTTGCTGCATTTCTACAAGTCCCTGGTGAGACCATGCATGGAACGAAGGTTCACCAGTATGTTGCCTGGACTGGGGGGCTTGCCTTATGAAGAAAGTTTGAAGGTGTGGTGTATATGGACTTCAGCAACGCATTTGATAGGGTTCCCCATGGTAGGCTCATTCATAAAGCCAGAAAGTATGGGATACAGGGAGATGTGGCTATCTGGATTCAGAATCGGCTGGCTGACAGAAGGCAGAGAGTGGTTGTGGATGAGAAGTATTCTGCCTGGAGGTCAGTGTTAAGTGGAGTCATGCAGGGCTCTGTTCTTGGACCTCTGCTCTTTGTACTTTTATAAATCACTTGGATGAGGAGGTTGAGGGGTGGATTAGTAAATCTGCAGATGACATAATGGTTGGAGGTGTAATTGATAATATAGAGGGCTACTGCAGGCTGCAGCGCGACATAAACAGGATGCAGAGCTGGGCTCAGAAATGGCAGATGGAGTTCAAACTGGATAAATGCGACGTGATGCATTATGGAAGGTCGAACTGGAAAGCTGAGTATAGGAGTGAAGACTGAATTTTTGGCATTGTGGAGGAACAGAGGGATTTGGGTGTGAAAATACATAGATCCCTCAAAGTTGCCACCCAAGTGGATAGGGTTGCTAAGAAAGCATATGGTGTTTTGTCTTTTATTAACAGGGGGATCGAGTTTAAGAGCCGCGAGGTTTTGCTGCATCTCTACAAGTCCCTGGTGAGACCATGCTTGGAATGTTGTGTCCAGTTCTGGTCGCCCTACTAAAGGAAAGATACAGAGGCTTTGCAGAGGGTGCAACGAAGGTTCACCAGGATGCTGCCTGGACTGGGGGGCTTGCCTTATGAAGAAAGTTTGAACAAGCTCGGACTTTTCTCTCTGGAGAGGAGGAAGAGAGGAGACCTGATCGAGGTGTACAACATAATGAGAGGAATATAGATAGAGTCAATAGCCAGAGACTTTTACCCCGGGGCAGGATTGACTGGTACGAGAAGTCATAGTTTGAAGATATTAGGAGGAAGGTATAAAGGAAGCAAAGTTTGTGAGAAGATTTGTAGCTCGGGTGCTCGGTTATCAACAAACACATCGACCTTGACCCAATATACCGACCACTGCAGCAGACAGCTGGAACTGACAATCGGAA
>NC_057717.1:12782053-12789864 GCF_004010195.1 Chiloscyllium plagiosum
GCCTGTTCTGCACTGTACGTTTCTATGTTCTATGTTCTATTCTTGCCCATTCCCCGACAATCCTTCACTATATTGTTCCTTATGAACCTTGCTGTCTGTCCCACAAAAATATTCCATATCTCTGTCTCTCATGCTCTGCGGGGAAGACAGTTCCAAAGACTCACAGCAGTCTGAGAAAACAAAAATAAAAATCACCTGGGGTGTGAGGTTACTTTTTGTCGACTTACATGAGAATGGATATAATTACATCGGAAGCAGTTCAGAGATGTTTCTCTTCATATATTCCAGGGATGAAGGCCTTACATTAAGGAGACTTTAATAGGTTACTCATAGAAAGAGAGATGATCTTATTGAAACGTACAAGACCTTCAGCAGAGTGTATCAGGTAGATACTCACTGGGTGTTTTTGTGGTCCAAACTTGTTGCCATTGTTATAGAACCTCGACAGTGTGGAAGCAGGACATTCTGACAATCGAATCCACACCGACCCATCAAGCAGCATCCCATCCAATCTGGCATGGCCAATCCACTCCAAGCTGCACATCTTTGGATATTGGAGGAAACTGGAGCTCTGGCATGAAACCCACACAGACACGGGAAGAATGTTCAAACTCCACATAGAGGGATGCCCAAGGTTGGAATTGAACTCAGCTCCTTCGGGATGTGGGGTAGCAGTGCTAACCACAGATCCACCATGCTCCTCCATTATTTCTGTTAGTTACTTGTGGCTGACTAAAGGAATCTGCCTGACTTGTTCTATCACTGAACCTGACCGAGTCTGAGACTTTTATCATTGGCTATATCACCAACTTGGTTACATATAAAATTTGTTGTGAGCAGCGCAGGATTGGGACTAGAAAAGTAAATGTGATACCCTCCATAACCGGAGTGAAGAGAAATTCACAAAGTGGGATTTCATTCAAGTGTAAATTCTGTTTCCAAGAAGTTTGGGATTGCCAGATCTTTATATTGTATCGAGGCTGGCTTTGTCTGATTTTCCATAGACAGGTGAATCAGGGATAATGGTGCATGGAGAGAAAAGTGCACCTGGGACCACAATGAGATGATCCACGACCTTATTTGCTGGGGTCGTAGTGTCAAAAGACCGAATAGCCCCCTCTTGTCCCTCAGCACTGTCTTCTGAAGTTCCATTCAGCCCTTCAGACCTGCTACACAGGAGCAGATCGATGCCACTCCGTTGGTTAGGTGTAGTTTTGGAAATATACTTGGAAAATCCAGACTGGACAGGAAGTAAACCCCCACCCCCCAATCCCTCTTTCCAGGCTTTCCCTCACTATAACTTCTGCTCCAGATATGCGTCATTTTACAGACCCAGATTCGCTGCAAATACTACCTCCATACCTCACCCAGATTTAACTCAAACAAATCGTCTGCTCTCCTTGAATGCAACATTGTACAACACGACTTCCAGGAAAATAACCAGTTATTTTCCAAAAGCATATTATATAAGAACGTAAGAAATGGGAATAGGTGTAGGCCATTCGGGACCTCGAGCCTACTGTCATTCAATAATAGCATGGCTGATCTACTCCACGGCTCAACTCCACTTTCCTGCTAATCTCTTGTATCCCTCAACTCGCTGATATGTCAAAAACCAATCCATCCCGTCTGTAAATATATTCAGTGTGCCAGCCTCCACAACTCTCGGCGTTAGCAAATTCTGGATATTCACTACCTTCTGAGAGAAGGCAGTTCATTACATCCCAGTTTGAAATCAACATGCCTTATTCTGTATCTATGCCCCCGAGTTCGATACTCTGCCCAGGTGTGGAACCATATTCTCAACATCTACATTGTTAAGCCTCCTCTGTATCTTGTACATTTCAGTAATATTACCCTCATTCATTTCAACCACAATGAATAAACGCCTCACCATTTTTGATGTACTCAATAATTCAACCCTTTCATCCCAGGAACCTGCCCAATGAACTAAACTAGTTACTTGCTGCATGAACATGCTGACATTATGGTTCATACACAGGAACACCCCAATCCCTTTGTACTGCTCTTTAGTTTGGGAGTCCTCTTCATTAAATAACAGCCTGCCTTTTGGTTCTCAGTGTGATCCCCAAACTCGGATGTATATTCCACTCAGCTCTCTCCATCAGGCTATCAGTATAGATTGTCAATAAATGAAGCCATTGGACTGATAATTGTGGCAATCCAGTGGACACATCTTTGACATAAAGATCGATTAATCCTGATTCTCAGATTTCTATGTGTTAACCAACCTTCATCCTATGCTAATATAGTATCCACTATACTATGAGATTCTGTCTTGTGTACGAACCTTCATTTTGTGATATCTCGTGGAAAATCTCTGGAAAGCCTCATGTCTACGAGTCCCCCTTTCATCACGTCCGGTTGTTATATTCTCAGGGATCTCCTGAAAATAAATTGCATCATTTTACAGGCAAAATATAGTTTCCCTTTCGCAGAACCATGCTGACTTTGTGTGAAGCTTTTCCAAATGCCCTGCAATTTCTTCTGCACGAACAGACTCGCAGATTCCCAGCAATAATGGTGAGGCTAAATGGTTCCAGCTTTCTGTCTCGTTCCTTTCTTGAAGACAGGTGTCATATTATAGGGTCTCCAGTTTCACTGGAACACCCCTGTAATCCAGACAGTTGTGGAATATTCCGCACGGTGCCACCAGTCACTCTGTAAGTGCTGCCTTTAAAATCAGCTATGAATTACTGCTGACCTGGCTACCCTTAGCTTTATCTGTTTGTTAAAAACCTTCTACCTTTTGTTGGAGACAGTTCAAGAACTTCCCTCCTATTATCATTTTGTTTATATCATTGCAATATTTACAGCACCTACCCTTGTTAGGTATGATGTAAAATACTGGTGTAAATTACCTGCCTGTTCCCAGTAGCCAGTTTCCAATCCACACCCTCCAAATGTACTAAATATACATTCCTTACTTTCTTTCTCCCTAAGGTCACACACCCATCTTGAAAATTTTGTTTCAAATTACGGAAAAGCTCAGAATGTTTGCTTTTCTGTTTCTTGCCAATTTACTACATCATATATTTTCTCCCCTTTTCCTATAATGTGAGAGAATATGTTCTCTAATTGGAGAGGGGGAACCTGGAATCAGGAATAAGTGATGAGAAGGGAAGAAGATAGAGCAGCAATGGCAGGGGTTCCTGTGGGTTAATTCAGGAAGCACAGTTGAAATTCATGCCGAGCATCTGTTTGTGGTCCCTGAAATAAACTTCCGAAATCAGGCCCTACACTATTGCTCATCAATATCCTTCACAGCTTTTAGTTCATCTTCTTATCGAGTCCTTATTTTTGAACACCCACTGAGCAGATGTGAGACAGAAATCTTCAATTTAAATGTCTGGTTCATTACAATTATTCTGGTGGAACCTCTGCGTGTGGATGAACACATGATCAGCGGAGGCTGACTCCATTCTCCCAGTTTCTCTATCTTTGTTGTTTCTGGTTGATGATACCACATTACAATGATCTGCCGCTGACGTGACCGCCTTTTCCCTCAAATCAGAAATCCCCTAACTCCAGTGGACCGGGCCTTCAGCTGTCATTGTCCCATCTCCCGTGCTTCTACCAGCCCCTCCTTCCCAGAGCAGTGATAGACCTCCCCACGTCCTCACTTCCCACTGCACTAAAATCCACATTCACGTAATCAACTTCCGCCAGTTTCACCATCTCCAACAGGACAGTACCATCAAACACATTTTCCCCTGCTCTCCACTATCAGTATTTCACACGGGAACCCTCCATCACCCCGAATATTTCCCCACTCCTCCATGGCACCTTTCCATGCAAATGAAAAGCTGAAAAACTTGCCCATTCACCTCTTCCCTCCTCACTGTCCAAGGCCCCAATCACACCTCCCAGGTGAAACAGCATTTCACTTATACTCTTTCAATCCCTTCTCCTGTCATTCCTGCCCGCAATGCAGTCTCCTTTACACTGAGGGGAACCGAACAGAGACTGCACTGAGGAACATTTCTACTCTGTCTGTTGGAATAACTCTAACTCTCTCGTTGTTTCCTATTGCAAGAACCTTCCTTGATTTCAAACTAACATTTCAGTCCTGGGCTACTGCAATGTTCAAATGAAGCACAACCCAAGCTTGACTAACACCCCACTTTACACTTTTGTACGTTACAGCCTGTAGGAGTTAATATACAATTTCATAACTTCACAGCCTGACCCCATTATGGATGTTCTCCATTTTTCATACGTTCTCCCTCCTGGTCTTCCCATGACCTTGCTGGTTGTGTCTTCCTTCTCTAGCACCTAATAGAGAAAACAGTTTTCATCCATCACAACTTAATTTAAATCCGTTTCACATCATCCTCTCGTTCACCACTTTTAAAAGCCCATTTATCTTCTACCACATCCTTTTTTCACCCGTCACACACACCCCACCTCTGTCAAGGTATGTAAAAGCCAATTTTGAAATTCTTTTCAGTTCTGAAGAAGTGTCACACTGGACTTGAAACGCTAACTCTGTTTCGCTGGCTCTATAGATGCGGCCACACCTGTTTACTTTCTCCCGAATTGAATAGGCACAGCACAAATTTTCAATTAAACAAATAACTATGGACACTGGAAACAAAGATACAAATATTGCTGGAGAAACTGCGAGAGCTTTGTAGAAGGGTCACTGTTCATGAAAAATCAACTCTACTTTCACTCCAGAAAATGCTGCCACACACCTGCTAAGTTTCTTCAGCAATTTCTGCTTTTGATCAAGTTCCACAGACATGTGTCAAAGATTCTTAAAGGCTCTGTCCAACATGGAGCATCCTCCACCAGGAATTAAACGATCACACCACGTGCACAAATCCATTGGCTCTGACGCTATATAAGGCTGGCATCACTGACATGACAGCACTTTTCCTCATGGTCAGGGACAAAACCAGAGGGAAACACATTCACATCATACACAGATGATGGTATTATGGGAATGGAAAAGATTCAAATGAATATGTTAAAGCGTTTGAGTCATGTAACAAATTGGAAGTGTGACACTAGGGAGAGACCCTAAGAATGATAATATGAAAATGGAAGCCTTACCAAATCAGAAAACAGGTTAGGTCACTAAGTACAAGGCTAATGAGTGAATGAGTCTTGGTGTGAACTTGAGGACAGTCAGTAGAATTGAATTACAGATATTACAGTTCAAACTGGGCATTCATGTGGTGCTCTAGATCTCAGCAGCAGCAGCAGAATTGTATTCAAACATAATCTGTAACTTTTTCACTGGGATAATCCCTCAGTCTACCATAACCATCAAGCCGATCTATGGTTCAGTGACGAGTGTGGGTGAACATGCCAGAGTCAGAACCATGTGTACTTAAACCTGATGACAACCCATTGACACTACAGCACTTGACTGGTTACATTCTAAACAGCAGAACTAACATCTAATGTAGAGGGTGCAATGATCCCGATACAATCAGATCGGATCTTTGCTCTGCCGTCCTGCATCATCCAGGCATTCCTTTAGTGTCTTGAAATCCGTATTTATATTCAGTGCCTTATCTTCCATAGTCTTGTGTTGTCAAGGATTCTTGAGGTTCGCCAGTCTTTGAGTACAGAGATTTATTCTCATCTTAATGCGCAGTGGCCTGTCTGAACCTAATACTGTGGCCCCTTGATTTAGACATCCCTGCTTCCACACTGTCTCGCCATATCGGAATTTTATATATTTCACTAAGATCTCCACGCATTTTCCTAAACCTCATGAAACACAGTCCCAGTCACCCCAAACTCTGGTTCCACAGCAAGCCTGTCTTTCCAGAAATCATCTGGTCGTCCTTCGTTGCTCGCCCTCAATGTCAGGTTTGTCCTTTATTAGATAAGGAGACCAAAACTACACACAATACTGCACAATGTTCGAGATGGGGTCTCACCAACGCCCTGTACAGCTGCAGTAAGACATGCTTTCTCCTTAACACAAATTCCCCTGAAATGAAGGTCAACACACTATTTATCTTTCTAACTGCTTTCTGTGATCACAACCAAACAATCGCAGAAGCACAGACTCCGTACTGTCAGAAGAGGAGCACCAACTACATTCGCCCTACTTTTTTACATGAAATCCGTAGCGTAACTGTTATGATACTTCAAGAGCTGGCTCAATTACATTTTAATGGTTGTGACGTTACCCATCAGAATTCCCCTCTCAGGAAGTTTATTCCTGAACCCAGCACCCTCTGGGTGAAAAGCAATCTTTGAATCCTCCCTGAACCTCAAACACTTCACTTTAAAAGTGTGCTCCCTTGTTATTGACCCTCTGACTAAAAGGAATACCTGATGTCGATCTACCCTGTCCATTCCCCACGTAATCTTATCCTACTGAATCATATTCCCCTCAGCCTTATCTGCAGAAAACTAAACAAGCCGAGTTTATTCAGCCTCTCTCCATAGCTGATATTCTCCATCCTAGGGAAGATCCCGATGAATCTCCTCTGCACCACCCACAGTGCAATCACATCCTTCCTGTAATGCGGCTCCCAGAACTGCACACAGTATTCCATATTAGCCTAACCAAAGTCCTGTATAGCTTTTACAATCTGTGTCTCAATGAATAATGGCTATGCCGACAGTCGCCTGTGATTTCTTAAATAATCTATTATCCTGTCCAGTTCCATTCAGGGATGTGTGGAGATCCCTGGTGTGCTGCCATTTATTGAGTCCTCCCCTGTCTGGTTCCTTCTTCCAAAGTGCATCACAGGGTTACATTCCATCTGCCATTGATCTGCCCACCTGACCATTCCATCCACACCTTACTCTAACATAAATACTTTCTCCTCACTGCCAACCACCCAGCCAATCGTATGTCAAACACACATTTATTTTTCACTCTCCCCACCACCCCACTCCATATTCATGTCTAAATCATTTATAAATACCACAAGTAATAAGGGACACAGCACTGATCCCTGTAGTACACCAGGGAACACTGCTCTACGGACACAGAAACAGCCTTCTCCCACCACCCTCTGTCTCCTGCCACGAAGACAATATGAATGTCACTTACCAAGTTACCCTTGATATCATAAGATTGTACTTTCTTTATCAGTTTCTCCTGTGGGACTTTGTCAAAGGCCTGGCTGCGAAACCATATAAATGTCCTCTTCGAAATAAATCAATAAAACATCCCTCTGATGACTGCATGCTGACTATCCCTGATCATACATTGCCTTTCTAAGAAGGGCTTTTGTCAGAAATGTCAATTCTCTCTGCTCCGTGGATGTTGCCTGACCTGCTGCACTTTTCCAGCAACACATTTTTCAGCTCTTTCTAAATTAAGATCAATTTTCTTCTTCCGTATTTTAAAAAAATAGTTTCCGTGACCTGATCTGATACTCACTGATCTAGAATTGCTTTGTCTAGCTCCACCATCCTTCCTGTAAAGGGTTCCCAGACCCCCCACCCCCCACCCCCTAGTCCTCTGGTCCTTCTCCTTTGACCAGAATCTACTGAAACATTTGAGTCAGAGCCTTTCACCCCTTGTCTCCCACTTCAGCCTGTGTTACAACTCATCCAGACCTGGGGACCTCTCGAATTTTATACCTGCCATAACCTGCTCGCATCTTGTATCAACCAGCTCAAGAGTTTCACAGTTCAGTCTTCTTGAAACAATTACCTGCCTCCTCCTTCTTCCAAGTAAAACGGATGAGAAGTTCTCATGTCAAAATCTACCAATGTTCTCCAGCTTCACACACAGATTGCCCCCTTGGTTGAGTCACCATTCCCTTTTGCTATTTACACCTGGGAGGGACATATGCATATTGTACACC
>NC_057717.1:12789958-12801512 GCF_004010195.1 Chiloscyllium plagiosum
ATCAATGTTTTCTTCTCCTTGCTGTTTCTAACCGCCACCTTACCAGAATCTACGGAATCTGAGTAACGTGGGCTCTGGGGAGATTAATGGTAGACTCAGGCGAGATGTTTGGCAAGGCAGGTCTCAACATTGATGTTATCTCACCACACCTTACCAGTTCTTCTCGAGTGTCACTGTGACATTATCACCAGATCTCCCGTTATGCTGTAGAGTAGAGAAGGACAATGATCTTTCAGCATTGCTGTGTGTTCCCCCAGAGAGCTGAGACTGCTCTAACCTGGGTGGGAAACTTACAGCAGGTTGGTAAAGTGTTGCTGCTGCTGTACACGATTTTAATGGGATCACATCTGGTGTAGTGGGCACAGATTTAATCTCCTCACTGAGGAAAAGATATTGGGATTAACTCAGAGATTATTCGCTCAACTTATTTCTGCAATGAAGGGATTAATCATAGAATCGCTGCAGTGTGGAAACAGGTCATTTGACCCATCGACTCCACACTTATCCTTCGAAGATCATCCCATCCAACCACACAACCTCCCCCATCCCCCCACCACCCACCTATCCCTGTAACATGTATGACTGATGAACGTAGCCTGCACATCCCAGGACGTGATGAGTAATTTAGCATGGCCACTCCATCTAACCTGCACATCTTGGGATTGTGGGAGGAAACTGTAGTACCCGGAGAAAACCCACGCTGACATTTGGAGAACGTGCAAATTGCACATGGACAGTCAACTGAGGCTGGAATTGAACCTGGATCGTTGGTGCTGTGAGGCTGCACTGCTAACAACTAAATTATCCAGTACGAGTAACACAAGTTGCCTGCACAATTCAGCCCTCGAAATGTGACATAACAGCAGGGTGATTCCATAAGTCTCCAAACCTTCACTGAACAACAGGAGGAGGACATTGTGATCTTGAGCGGCTTGTTCAGGAACAGGAGTTAGACACTCAAGCCATAGAAACCATAATGTTGGATCACCAGGCAGGTAATCAGCCAATCGAGACTACAAAGAAGACATTCAGCCCATCGAGACTGTAATGTAGGAACACCAGGAGGACATTAAGCCCATCGTGTGTGTTACGCAGGAACAGAATGTGTCCAATCAGCCACTCATGGCTCTTACACCGCAATTGGAGCAGATATTTTACAGCCTTGTTCCTGTTACACAGGAATTGAAAGGGAGTGTAGAGGTTATAGAAAAGAAAGAAATTAGAATAACCAACCACACTAGGGGATGGAAAGACTTGATCAAACTGGTGGTATTGAAGACAAACTTTTAGAATCTGTTTTGAAGGATTTAATAGCAGGAGGTTTTCAAAGTCAAGCCACAATCCGTCACCTGGTTTTATGAGGGATAAATCATGCTTGAATGATTTGACTAACATCTTTTTTACAAAAATGACAAACCAGGTGGATAAAGGGGATCCTATAGATGTATTATAACTGGCCTTCCCGACAGCATTGCATAATGTATCACAAAAAGATGAATATGCGAGACAAGATCACGTGGGGTTAGGAAAGAAAATTGCTAGGAGAGACAGCAGTGGCTAACAAATAAAGGCCATGAAATGTAGATGCTGGTTCTGGACTGGGTTGGAAAAGGGCAAAAATCACACGGCACCCTGTTACAGTCCAAATCATTTATTGTAAAACACAAGCCTCCGGAGTGCTGCACCTTCATCAGGTGTTAGTGTGAGAGGAAGATTTTAGACAGCACTTAGAAGGAAAAGATCAAAAGGTTGTCCAGCTCATGCACATGAATTGAACACATGCAAGATGGCTCCTAAATCTTTAATCAGTTAGAATGGAGGTGTAGGTTTTAATTGATTAATATGCAAATCGCAGAATTTCTTTCAAGTCACTGCTTCGAGAGACCTTCAGGTATCATCAATGTAAAGGAGGTGAGCCCTGTGGTCAGAAATGTATTTTAGGAGTGAGGCATTGTTTGGAATCTGTCTGTGTCTTCACCTGGAGTCAGACTGGGTTTATTGCCAACGTAGTAAATTATTAAATACACATTGACTGACTGTCTACAAATTTCATGTTTGTTGAACAAAATAGAATGTATCTGCAAACACAAATGTTCATGTACAAATTCAGTCCAGAGACTTGTATATGTGTGTGCATGTGAAAGAGGGTGGGTGTCTGTGTCAAGGGGAGAGAGAAATAGACAGTGTGTATGTGAGGGAGAGTTTGTGCGTGAGTGTGGGAGGGAGAGAGAGGGTGTGTATATGCATGCGTGTGACGTACAGAGTGTGCATGTGAGAGAGGGGGAGTTTGTGTGTGTGTGTGGAGCAGATAGGGAGAGTGTGAATCAGTGTGTGTAAAGGGGAGAGTGAGAGTGTGTGCTGGTGCAGGCTAAGACACAGATATGACAGATCCCTTTCCTCAGACACACTAATCCGTGGTTTCAGAGCTTCCCATCCCTGCAGTCTCTGCTCCATTCGTTGTTCATATTACAGACACAGATGCTGCAACTGCAGTCCCCTTGCTCCGCCCAGAGTTGGGCTACAAACTCCTCAGGTATTCCTGAATATCTGAGTCAGCTCACAGCACAACCTCGTGCAAACCATCTCCGGCACCTCCACTAACCTTTCAATAACAGGAGTCAGTCAGAAGCCCCTCAGCTGCAAGTTAGAGACCTGGCCCTTCACAATGATATTCGAGGGGCTTCCTCGTATTAATGACCGCACCTTTAGCTGAGAGGGACAAATACAGGCGTTCAGTGGACAGGCGCAGACCAAGTTTCAAAGACGTGTCTCAAAGTTGCTGAAACCCTCTGGTCCAACATGAAGCACCACATGGGACACACCAGGAAACAAACAACAGCCTGACACGCAGCAATTCATCGTTTCTGTGCTTCACAATGCCAGCACTCGATACACTAGCCAGGCAAAAACCAAGGCCAGGGAGATTCACATGCAAGATAGAAACAGGAAATTCATTAACTGTGAACATGATGTGGAAACATGGAAGGGAAAGACAAGACAGAGGACTTTGTCTAACTGGAGGAGTTAGTCCTTGGTGCGTTCAATCACAAGAATGAGAACATGAATAAATCATTGCTGGATGAGTCGAAAACGTCTGTGACATCTAATGTTGAATCTCCAGACCAGAATCTCCAGAAACAGCTAAGACACGATAATCTGGGGAAAGGTAACAGCCCAGCATGCAGAACTGTGCAGACTATGCCAATGTATTGCTCGGAAGGCTGGACTATCTGCCTAGCATGGGAAGTATTGTATACCTTTGTCAGTATATTGCTTCTCCACTTGCACTGGATGTCTGCCAAGCATGGGAAGATTTGCAGCCCATACTGCAAGTGACAGTAAGTGGGACTCCCACAAATTAATGTCCCTGCATCTCCATGCTGCAGCTCAAGGGAAAGGGGTTTTATGTACGCTTGCGTGTTGGGGTCTGGGGTGGTGGTAGATGTGAAAATCATTGTTTGAGAGAGAATACACATGGAAAAACTCTGTTTCAATATGAACAACTGGTAAACATTGGAATCATGGGTAGTGAGAGACGGAGGAACGTTCATGGGCAGATATGTGGAAATGCTTGAGAATATTAAAGTAACTGTATTGCAGGACCCGATAACAATATAGATCAGAGTGCACACGCATGACAGGTTGTATGGGATTTTGGTGTGAGTTCATATACAAGCTATGGAGTATTGACTCCGATTTGCTTCTGAAGGTTGAAAGCTGGGAGGCTCAGCAGCAGATCATTGGCTTCATTAAGACTGTATTTCATTGCTCAAGCTTCTAAGGGCAGATGGGATGAACCAATGAAGTACATTCTGAAGGTGTTAGTAGTTGAAAATAGGAATGGTCAGGGTCTGGTGTCAGAGATCAGGGCATGGCCAAAAAAACCATTAAAGTTGACACTCGTCTGCTTCACACTTCGATATTGGCCAGGGATGAGATGGAGCCGGAGAAAGGAAATTGAGTTTATAACTAGAACAGAAGATGGCGACCGCCCTGCTCTAAAAACTTATGTAAAAACGGTAGTAGTATCATGAATCAAGGTTCACAGCTGAAATTAAGTAAGTCAACCCAGAAGTCTATGAGGGACACTGCGAGAAGCAAAGAGGGAGTGAGTGAAGAAACAAGCTCCCTGATGAGGTTAGAATATCTGCATTGAGAGTCTCAGCAGGAATAATAACAGCAATAAGCGGAGTAGAGTCATGAAAAGAACAGTGTTACATTCAAACCCGATTTATAGATTTAATGATTGAACGAGACTTACCAGGGGCACCAATGATAGCCAGGATTGGATAATAAAGAAATTCAATAATGCGAAGTACCCGTTTGATCTTAAGTGGTAATGATAATTGATCGTAATATGTAGAAAGATACCAAACATGCCAGGATAAACTCCTGTCCATTATTTGAACTTGCCAATCCATTGTTCGCAGATTCTGATCTGTTGGAACATTTTGTCTAATGCTCCAAGATCCTGATCTTTCTTCCCCCACTCTGGAGCTGCTGATCCCTGTTAGTGCTGTCGATGATGCTTCCACTCATACTATGGGATAACACATTGAACGGAACACATTTATCATTACAAGCTGGAAACCCTCCACTGGGATAATTACAATCCGTGGAGACTGACATTAATCACAGTCACTGAACAAACAGGCTCAGTTAACCACTTCCTTACACCACTTTTCTATCACAATAAAAGGGAATATTTACTTAGTCTGGCGGAACCGATGAGAGTTTCTGAGGGATAGACCATCAATCTTCGAGTCTTTTTAATCTTTCCTCCTTGTATGTGTAAGTATTGCCAGAAAACTGCAGGGTTATATATGTTCCACCCTGTTTATAAAAGGTGATAGGAATAAAATAACAGACCAGCTGCATAAGATGATGGGTGGGCAGGTTCCCAGAGACCTTAATCTAGGGTACAATATTTATTGCCCATTGACTTTGTGTAGTGCTGCAACTGGTTTAACGTGCACCTTCGTTTTTTTTTCCATGAGTATGAGACATCATTCAGAGCATCGAAACTGCTGCTCAGGAACGGGAAGATGCAATTCTGTCCTCACTGTGCCTGTTAGAGAGATAGGAAGAAACCATTCAGCCTTTCGGGCCAGGTAGAGTGAGATAGGATTCCACGGCTCATGGCAGGAAATTGGGAGGCATTCACCAATGAAATTTGAGAGTCTAGCGACAGTACGTTCCTATTCATGAGCAGGGTATGACTGGTAGTTGTAGAGAATGCTAGATGGCTAACGAAATTGAGGCGTTGGTCAAGGAAGAGAAGGAAACATACGATAGGTGTAGATAGCAGGGATCGAGTAAATCCTTCGAGGAGTACAAGAACAGAAAGATTATGCACAAGATGGAAATCAAAAGGGCAACATGGGGACATGCGATATCTTCAGCAAATAGATTCTGCAAAGAGATTCTGCAAATACGTGAAGGTCAAATGAGTAACTCGGGAGAGAACAGGTCTGTTTAAAGGTCAGCAAGGCCACCTATTTGTGGAACCATAGGAGATGGGTGAGTTACTAAATGAATAATTCAGTATTTACCCTGAAGAAGAATCTGGAAGTTAGAGAACTTGGGGAATAAACAGTGACATCTTGAAACGTGTCCATATTACAGAAGTGGAAGGGCTGGAATTCTTAAAATGCGTAAAGATAGATAAATCCCTGCGACTTGATCATTGTAGGTGGAAGAGCAAGGACTGATTAGAGATATTCGACATGCTTTATGCATAGGAAATCGTGTCTCATTAACATGAACAAGTCTTTTGAAGATGTGATAACGAAGATTGATAAAGATACAGCAGTGGAGGTTGGCTTCATGGACTTCAGTAAGGCATTCGACAAACTGGTTAGCAAAGTTACATCACAGAATCCAGGGAGAGCTGAGGGCAATTGGCTCTAAGATAGGAGACAGAGATAGTGGTGAAAGGTTGTTTTTTGGACTGGAGGCCTGTGCCCCGCAATGTGCACAAGGACCCAATGGACTTTGCCATTCACAGAAATGATTTGTAGGTGAGTTTAGTAGGAATGGTAAGTGAGTTTGAAGACAAATACCAAAATACTGATAAAGACTAATCATTTCCTCATTGTAGAGGGGGCACAGACATTTCTCCACATGAGTATGTTCCACTCTGAGAGGTGTAGTGGTCAGTGAAGACGGTTAAGTCAGAGTACAACGGGATCCTGATCAGATGGCAGACGGAGGTTATTTTAGACAAACAGAAGGTGCAGCATTCAGTAAGTCAAATCAAGGCAGCATTTATAGGTAGGAACCTGGGAAGGTTTGACAAACACATATGTTAATAGAAATTATTGAAGTCATACAGTGTGGAAACAGGCTCTTCAGTCCATCATGTGTACACTGACACTCCAAATAGTATACCACCAGACACACCCAACATTACCCCGGTTACTTTACATTTCCCACAGCTAATTCACTTAACCTACACATCCCTGGATACTGCAGGGCAATTTAGCAAGGCCACTGCACAGAAACTGCGCATTATTGGACTGGGGGAGGAAAGCCAAGCTCCAGGAGGAAACCCACGCTGACACAGGGACAATCTACAAATCGCACACCGTCACCAAAGGGTGGGATTGAACCCGAGTCTATGGTGCTGTGAGCCAGCAGTGCTGACCACTGAACCACCATGCCCTCTCAGTGATCTGCTCAGAGCTACTGCATTCCCTCACTTTCTCTGGAACATTCACATCTATTCAGATGTTGCTGAATTCCAGTGGCGACGTCCAATATGCCCTACTTTACCCTCAGCCGAGGATTCACCCCCTCCCAAACTCTGATGGTCAGGCCGTTCCGCTGTAACTGACCCATCTCCCGCACTTCACCCCTCACCTCTTCCCCTCTTTCCCAGATCAATTCATTCATTAGTATTACAGTGTGCACAATACCTGCCAAGCTAAAATAAAAAAAAAGAGCTGCGGATGCTGGAGACCTGAAACAAAAATTGTTCTGATGACGAGTCCCCAGATTTTACGTGATAACTCTGCTTTCTTCTTACGGATGCTACGAGACTCGCTGAGTTCTGCCAGAAATTTCTTGCATAACTAATTCCCTGTTTATATCGTGGGAAAAAGTTGACCTGCAGTTTTGCCTTTGATATGTTTCACCTTGCTGTTTCCAATCTCCACCCAAACTGTTCCTGAGCAATCTGAGCACCGTGGGCTGTGGTGTGATAAATGGTACATTCAGTGAGATGTTCCGAGACCTTTCTTGAAGTTAATACAATCTCACTGCCTCTTGTTTGTCATTCTCAATGGAATGATGAGATTCTCCCTGGGTCTCCCCTTGCGCTGACGGAGTGGAGAAAGACATTGATCTCCCGTCAATGCGGTCCATTCGGCCCGATTGCTAAGTCTGCTCTAACCTGGAGGGGGCAACCTTAGAGCAGGCAGGCATGATCTGGTGTCATGGCCACCACTCCTGGTCGTGAGGGAAGTGGAAGTCCTGCCTGTGACTCTCCTCACCCAGGAGGAGCTCCATGTCCTTGCCCACAATATGGGTTTGAGGAGGGCAGTAATGTCCCCCTGCCAGCTACGTATAGGCTCAATATCAGGAGGTGTGCAGGATAGCTCCATACGGACTGTGCTTGTTCCAGTGTACTGTGGGCTTTCAAAGATGGCACTTGTTCCCGGGATACTATTTACTTCCTAGATGTCTGGCGAGCTGGGAGGTGGTGTGGGAATGGTGTGCTGTAAATGTGGGTGTGTGTCGGGAGGGAGGGGGGAGGAAACCAACTTATCCCTAACTGTGTGGGCTCGAACACCAATTAATGTGGGGAGTGTGGTAAAATACACTCAGCCACACACTGGGAATTGCTCCCCAAACTCAACTCAACTTGCACTTTAAATAAAAACAAGATGAATTATTAAAATTAATCCATAAGAACACAAGGACTAGGAGCAGGAGTACGCCATTCAGTCCTAAATCTGCTCCGCCTCATTTAGCGGCTATTCCCCTTAGTTATAGTTTCACCCAACAATGGAAACAACCTCCCTGCTTCTATCTTATCTATTCCCTTCATAATGTTATGTTTTCATAAGCCATTCTTCTAAATTCCAATGAGTATAGTCCCAGTCTACTTAATCTCTCCTCATTATTCAATGCTCTCAAATCTAGAATCAACATAGTGAAACTCTGCTGCACCCAAGACGGTGCCAGCATGTTATTTTTCATGTTATTTCTCAGCATATTAGGCCCAAATCTGTAGAACGGACACCAGGTGTGGCCTCACCAGCACAATATCAAGCTACAACATAACCTTCTGTTTATGAAGAGCATCCCTTAAGCAATGAAGGATAATATTCAATTTGCCTTCTTAATTATCTGCAAATCAACGTTTTGTGATCCCTGCACAATGATACCGAGCTCCGTCTGCACAACAGAACGATGCAACGTTTTCACCATTTAAAAGTAGCCCTTTTAACACTTGATCCTCCTAAGATGGATAACACAAGTGTACTCCCATTGCCAGACCTTTGCCTACGCACTGTGTCTGTGTATATCACTTGGCATGATCTGGCCTGATTTGCCTTTCCAAAATCCAACAATTCACAGTTATCTACAGCAGCCATTCCTCGCTCCATTGGCCCATCTGATTAAGATCCTGTTGTATTCTGAACTGACGTTCTTCACTGTCCACTACACCTCCAATGTTGGTGTCTTCTGTAAACCTACTGACCATACGTCATGTATACACATCCAAATCATTTACATAAGGAAACAATATCCATCCTTGCAGCACACTGCTGGTCACAGACCTCCAGTCCACAAAGCAAACGTCCATCATCCCCCTCTATCTCATACCTGCAAGCCAATTTTGTGCCAAATGGCTATTTCTCCCGAGATTCCGTGATATCTAACCTTGCTAATCAGTCTGCTTTGTGGAACCTTGTTCAATATCGATATAGACAACATCCACAATCTGCATTCATCAATCTTCTTTGTCACTTAAACAAATCTCAAACAAGTTAGTGAGACACGATGGTGCACGCACAAAGGCACATTGACTCTCCCTAATCATTCCTTGTCTTTCCAAGTACATGTATATCCCGTCCCTCAAAATCCCTTCCAACAACTTGCCTGCCACTGACTTCAGGCTCACTTTTCTCTTGTTCCATGGCCTCTCCTTTCCACCTTTTTAAAAATAATTGCACCTCACTTGTTGCTATCAATGATAGAAATATCTTAGAGAGGAGCCCAACAATCACTTCCATAGCTTTCCAGAAATTTCTTGGATACACCTGATCAGGTACCAGGGCTTTATTCACTTTGATGCGACTTAAGACGTCTAGTACCAGATCCTCTGTAACATGGACACTTTTTAAGTTATCACTGTTTATTTCTCCATACTCTCACGCTTCCATACCCATCTCCATTTAAAAAATGCCGTGAAATACTCGCCTATCTTTCCCCCGTGGTGATATAGACAGGAGTCCTATTCGCTGGTCTAGTTAATATTTTATCTATGATATATTTGTTTGATCTCTTTGGATTCGACGTAAACAATTTCCTGAAGATTTTTCACGTCCCTTTCTGCTCTCCCTATTTCCCTCGAGCGTACCACTTTAAAAACGTGATCCTTTACTCCCTTCTGCCATATCTGCTCCCAGCAGGAACAATTCAACTCCAGGCCATCCCAGAAGGCCTCCTACTACATGGATCGCAATTTCCCTCCTACCTTATCAACAATGCCCTGCATCGCACACCCTCCACTTCCCGCACCTCCGCCTTTATCCCCTCCCTTGAACCACAATAAGAATATAACCCCACAGTCGTCATCCTCCACCCCACTAATCTGCAGAGACAGTGCATTAACGTCTGTTATTTCTGCTACCTAATGTCAGACACCACCACCAGAGACATATTTCCCTCCCCAGCCCTATCTGCATTCCGCAGAGACCATTCCCACTGCGACTCCCTCGTTAGGTCCACACCCTCCCACCAACATACCCTCCACACCATTGACCCTCCCTTGCTGCCACGGGAGATGTAAAACGTGCGGCTACAACTCCCTCTGACCTCACTTTGAGACCCCAAAAGGATATTTTTCACATCAGGCAGAAATTTTCCTGCACATTCCAACACCTCATCTACTGCATGTCGATAATATGGTAAATTTAACATAGTTAATCCAACTAATCTACACATCTATGGACTGTGGGAGCTAACTAGGACACCCGGGAAATCCCTCACAGACACGGAGAGAATGTGCAAACTCCACACAGACAGTCACCTGAGGCTGAAATGACACCCAGGTCGCTGGTGCTGAGACAGCAGTGCTAACCACTGAATCACAATATGGTGGGATCTTTAGTGCTTACGTGCTGTCCCACTGACACCGAAGTCACTCACCCTGCCTCATTTCCCAACAGAAAAGGTGGAGAATGCCAAGTGAAATTATTTGTAGACAGTTAATCAAGAGACCCAGATAACATTCTGGGGACCTGGGTTTGAATCGGGGGAACTTGTATTCAACAATAAATCTGGAATCAAGAATGAAGTGACCACAATGAATCCATTGTCAATTTTTGGAAAAACCCATTTGGTTCACTCATGTCCTTTAGGGAAGGAATCTGCCATCCTTACCTGGTCTGCCCTACATGTGACTCCAGACCTATAGCAAGGTGGTTGATCTTAATTGTCCTCTGGGTAAACGCAGCAATAAATGCTGGCCTAGCCAGTGACACCCTCATCCTGTGAATAAATAAAGAAACAGGCCAACGTTTGTTCCTTCTTTAGAAGGAACATCCGACAAACTCAATCAAACGTTTTCTCATACACACTGAAAAAATACCTTTCCATTCAACCCGTAAACACGACAGCACTCAAAGGCTATGTTGGTAAAGTTAAAATTCTTTATCATTGCATCTATATTATTCTTACAGATAACTGAGAAAGTTACATCTCAATTCCCTACTGACTAGTGGTCTATAATACAATCCCAGTAGGGTGATCACCCCTTTCTTATTTCTCGTTCAACCCAAGTAACTTGCCTGGATGTACTCCCAGGAATATCCTCCGGAAGCCCATCTGTAAGGTTATACCTAATTAAAAACGCCACTTCCCCAGCTCTGTTGTTCCCTTTCTATCCTAGCCATAGCATCTATACCCTGTAACATGAAACTGCTAGTCCTATCCAACCCCGAGTGATGATGAGGGAAGTGGCTGGGGTGGGGAGGGGGAAGTTGAGAGAGAAGGTTATGAGGTGGGGGAGGGCGTAGTTGATAAGGAAGATGCTGGGGTGGGGAAGAGTGATGTGGGGGGAAGGTGGTGGGGGGGGGGGGGGGGATTTAATGGTAAGGTGCACATCCACCTCTGCCCTGGCAATGTGGGGGGCAAGATGCGGGGGTGGGGAGGAGGACTTGAATGGTAAGGTGCTGGCGTGGGGAGGAATTGGTTGAGGGAAAAGACGGTGGGCTGAGGAGGGGATGTTGAGAGGAAGGTGCTGGCGTGGGAAGGGGAATGTTGAGAGGAAGATGCTGGGGTGGGGAGAGTGTTTAAGAGAGGGAAGGTACTGGGGTGGAGA
>NC_057717.1:12806505-12808200 GCF_004010195.1 Chiloscyllium plagiosum
TGCTGAATCAGCATCCACCTGCCATTCCGACTGTTCCAGATGCTCAGAACTTACTGAGTAAAACAATCTTCACATTTTCACCCTGCATTATTTGCCAATGAAAGTAGTTACTAAAAATTGTGACAAAGTTTATAATTTCTCTCGGTCTCTCTGTAAATTAAATATCCCTGAAAACTAGCTGCTCCTGGTCGAAATTACTGCTTAACCTTCTCAGCTCCAAGGTGAATTATCTGAAATTGTGCTACATCTCCATAAAAGGGAAACCTATCGTAGTTTTAATTTATTAGTGTCATAGAGATGTACAACACAGAAACAAACTCTACGTTCGAACTCTTACATCCTGGATTCCCATTTGCCAGGAGCTGGCCTATATCCCTCAAAGTTCTTCTTCTTCATGTACCCAATCAGATGCCTTTTAAATGTTGTAATTGTACTAGTCTCCACCCCTTCCTCAGGTTGCTCATTCCATACAAGCACCACCCTCGAAGTGAAGAAGTTGCCCCAAGGTCCGTTTTAATCTTTTCCCTCTCCCCTCAAGCTGAGTCCTATAGTTTTGGACCCACCGAACATGGGAAAATGACAATGACTGTTCACTTTATTCACGGCCATCACGATTTTATAAATCTTGACAAGATCACCTCTCTCTCTGTAACACTCCAGGGAAAATAGTCCCAGCCTATTTAGGCTTTCCAAATAGCTCAAACCATTCAACCCTGGCAAAGTCCTTGCAAAACTTTTCTGAACGTTTCAAGTTTCACAATATCATTCCACGAAGAGGGAGACTGGAACGGAAAACAGAATTCCAGAAGAGCTTTAATCAACGTCCTATACAGCCACAATAGGACATCACAATTTCTGTATTCATGCATTGTTCAATAGTGGAAAGCGTACGTTCACTACCCTGCCGACCCGTGACTCTACTTCCAGGGAACTGTGAACCTGCACTCTAAGGTTTCTGTGTTCAGCAACGCTCTCCAGGACCTTCCCATTAAGTTATAAGTCCTGCCATAATTTACCTTTCCAAAATGCAGCACTTCACATGTATGTAAATTATACTGTCTGCCATTCCTCAGCCCATCGGCCCATCTTATCAAGATCCCGTTCTACACTGAAGTAAACTTCTTCACTGTCCACTATACCTCCAATTTTGGTGACTTCTGTAAACCTACTCACCATACCTCATATTCACATCCAAATCATTTATATAAAAAGACCAGCATCGATTCTTGCGGCACACTGCTGTTCACAGGCTTCCAGTTCACAAAGCAACCCCCGATCACCGCAATCTGTGTCCTGCCTTCAAGCCAATTTGTATCCAAATAGCTAGTTTTCCCTGCGTTCCATGTTAACGTCCACAGACTCCTTTCAACCTTCTTTGACACTTCTTCAAAAGATTCAATCAAGTTCGTGAGACACAATTTCCCACGCACAAAGCCAAGTTGACTATCCCTAATCATGCCGTACCTTTCCAAACACATGTAAATCCTATTACTCTAGGAAACGGTTCTCTAGGAAAGTCTATGAAAAGGCTCACTGTTCTCTTGTTCCCCGGTCTTTCCTTACCACCTTTTTAAAATCATTGCAGCCGTCTTCCAGTACTTCACCTGCGACTATCGATGATACAAACATCTCAGGAGGGGTCCAGCAATCACCTCACTAGCTTTCCACAAAGTTCTGAAATACATCTGATCAGGT
>NC_057717.1:12808700-12838796 GCF_004010195.1 Chiloscyllium plagiosum
CTCTGTTGATTAATAAAAAGCCTGCCAGTTGTTCATATTTAAAAGTTTCATTCATGTGCGTTCCTTCTCAAACAGTGAGTTTCGCATTCAACCACGCCAATCGCGCACATACACACAGAGAGCAAACCTTCCCATTGCAAGCAGTAATCTGATGCGAGGAAAGTTAGCATATGATAGCAAAGTTTGCAATACTCGCTGTGCTGGGCAGATAGTGCAGTTCACTGAACAACACACTAGCATGGCCTGCACAGCTATCCATGCTGGGCTGTCATCTTGTCCCAGTTTATGTTGTTTGTGGTGTTCGGTGAAGCAGCTTCAGAATTTGATGTAACAAACCATTCCAGCTGATCTGACAATGCCTTTATTCAATGTTCTCATTCTTGTCATTTTACTCTCGAAGGTCTCACTTCCCCAGTTAGTCCCACTTCCCTGTCTTTTTCCACATATTTCTACAACATCTTCTCAGTTAATTAATTGTCTGTCTCTGTCTTTAATGTGAATCTCTCCCTCTGTATCTTTCCCTGGCCTTGGGTTTTGACTCCCTAGTGTATCGAGTGCTGGCATTCTGTAGCTCAGAAATAATGAAATGGTGTGTGTCAAACTGTTGTTCACTTCCTGGTATGTTCCATGTTATGGTCCATGGGCAGGCGTGTTTCAGAAGTTATGAGACATATCCTTGTAACTTGGTCTGTACCTGTGGTTGTCCCTCTCAGGTGACCTTGCGATCAGTAACACGAGCAAGCCCACTGAGTGAAGGACCAGGCATCTAAATTGCCTGACAATGCTGTTACGTTTTAAATAAAACGTTAGTTTCTCATTTTTTTTTTAATAAGAGGTCTTAATGGCTAAAGTGCCTACTGAAAACGGCTCAAGCAAATAACTTACGGGGCTTTTAGGGTTTTTAATAAATAGTAGTAACAATGGCCAGCTCGCACAGACCAGGCTTTCTAGTTTGTTTTTTGTTGCAGCTGTAACAATCACCGGGTGCTTGGGGTCCCAGAGGGGTTGGAAGTTTTAGTAAATTATCCCTAGCTGTTACTCTCTCTAAAGCCTCACTTGATGGTGTTTCCTCCTGGATTGGAGAACTGTGTGCAAGAATGCATGTCTGAATGTTCCTTCTTGCCAAGGGGTGTGTTTAGGTGATGTTAATAGTTTGAACAGTTCATTTGTAGAACGTACTGTATCCATTATTCGGTTAAGTTTTCCAATAGCTATGTTATTCTAACTTCCTCTTCATTTTGTATGGATTTTCATTAGAGGTTAGTGAGGTTGAGCAACCCTATGGTAGCCAAAGGCCTGATCATCCAGGCATTATCTAAATGTGATGAGAATGATGGGAGCCTTTTTAATTTCATTTCAGAAAGTGGCTAAACAAGTGCAGTGGCCAGAGAACATGTGGATTTAGTTTATCCAAACAAAGCTGATAGATATTTGCATCCCTATCGGAGGAGGTGAAGAAAGCCATCTGAAGTGCATATGTGCTTGTGCCAAAAGCCGACAGTGTTTCAGGAATCTAAAGGAGCATTCCTGGTTAAACGCACGTTGTGTTTGAAAGAATCAAACAAAGTAATTTTGAAAGGTGGGGAAGGGTATTAAAACAGAACAAATCAACATAAATGAAAATGCTTTAATAGCCATTAGAGAGACTCGGTTACAGGCAGGCCACGACTGTGAGTTGAATATCCAGGAGAACGAGACTATTTGGAAGGTCAGACTGAAGTGTAAAGAAGGTGGTATCTCTCTGTTATTCAAGGCCGACATCAGGGCTGTGTGGAGAGACAATATATGTTCTATGGAGAATGGGTTTGAATTAATTTGCAGATAGACCAACATTTTCCAAGCTAACGTCAGTTCTGAGGAATGGTCACTGGACTCGAAATGTTAACTCTGATTTCTTTTTTCAGATGCTACTAGACCTGCTGAGTTTTTCCAGCACCATCTGGTTTTGCTGTAGTTAGAGTCGGATACTGTGAATGTTCGGGGAAGAATGACTGCACATGGCCTGGTCGAAGCCTGATACTGCGTATGTGCAATGATCCCCTGCGCAGAAGACAGAACTGTGTTCCTGTTGAAAAGTTCTCTTGTGGATAGTTCCCATTACAAGACGAGCCATCGCCATCAACTACTTAGGTCAATGAACACAGTAATAATTTCTGCCGCAGTTCTATGCTGGATGTGATGAACAGCAGAGGGAAAAGCATCCCTCATATCAGATGTGAACAGATTGGAGTCCACGCAGGAGGTGTAATCAAGTGTAGTGAGATAGAGAATACTCAAACACTTTCTCACTGTAACAATATTCCATTGGGCATCAAAGCTACATGGTTTGTTGGCGCAAAGGTTGAACACAGCATTTTCCAGTTAAAACACGTGGATTTGTCCCCTCCAGTGTGACAGTATAGTTGTGTATAGTTGTAAATAGGATAACTGGATGAATCACTTTACACATTCAGCTGGCGAACAGTCTTTTTGTGGGAAGACATCTGTATAGAATGCAGGAAGATCCACTGAGAGGTTCTTGATCAGTTTCATATAGGGGCTGAGACAATACTGGATGTTTTGAGAGTCTTAAACGTGGACAAATCCCCAGATCAGAGTGCACTTGTGTCTCACGTTGCTCCCTGAGTCCAATGAGCAATTTAAGGGGTTCTGACCAATGTTTCACGTTCCTCTTTGGCCACAGGGGAGTTGGTCGAGGCCTGCAGGACTACTAATGTGGTTCCACTTTTTAACAAGGCAGATCGAAACAAACTAGGGAAATACAGCCAAGTGAGTCTCGCAGGAGTGGCCGGGAAACGTTTGGAGAAACCTCTAAAGGAGAGAATTAATTGCAACTTGTCCAGCCAAGGTTTGATCAAGGAGTCAGCATGGTTTTGTCAGCGGAGGTAATGCCTAACAGCTTTGTGACCGCAGACAAAATAAGTGTCATTGTATATTCGTAGGTGGTGGGTATGTGTTCCTGTCTAAATATTATTGAAAATGGAATTGTAGGCAGACATGTTGTGGCCAAGTAAATGTCTGCACTCAGAGACTGGTGAAACTGGATAATTCTCTCCCACACCAAGCTGTTGAATCCAACACTAAAGGGATGTGGAGAGAGCAGGAGTATGGGGGGAAAATCGAGGATCAGATACCAATATAGGTTGTTTTCCAGTAACACGGTATTTATGTTCCAGTGCAACACTGTGTTGTAGAAAATCGCGCAATGTTAATAATGAGGCCTATGGGAAAAAGAGAGTAAAGGGAGAACCCCCAAGATATGAGTAAAAACCAAAAATTAAAGTTAGTCTAACGCACAAACACTAGTACAGTTTAAGTAAATCTTGAAATCACGGATTGTAATGAAATAGTGCAGTAAATGCAACACTTTCGCACTATAGTCACTGACTTCAAGCCTATAACTTTCACCAAGCTGTTGACCAGAAAGCACGCAGGCCGACTGACCACGTGATGCTGGCACAGATTTCCAGTTCTCCCCAAGATTCTCCCACTGGTTTGAAATAAATTTCCTTCTAAGTGTTGACTAAAATTCCCAGTTTCAGGTTAAGGTTCAAGGCATGCAGAACGGATTACATTCCTGTTGTAGCTGAACACACTGAGGATGTATTTTGCAGACAGAGGATCCTGAGGCTGGGTTTTGCTGTCAGCTGGTGCTGGGGATGGAATCGTGTCACAGTAAACGGGAGCTCGCTTTCGAAAGAAAGGTGTGCAATTCACCAATCGTATTGCAGCCAAATCGTGTTTAATAAACATGCGTTTTCGGAGAACTGCCTGTACATTGAATGGAGGAGCAATTGATGGACCGATGTTTAAACATTCTAAGGGATACGAACACTGTGTCGAAACTGCATTGGCAAGATTTCTCAATGAGCTAGAATGGGGAAGGATCAATGCATCGAATGGAATTCACCTTTCCCGATGTTTCTGTACAGCCTGCGGTGCAGCTCTGTAGCTGTTGTCACAAACTTTCAAACATGAGGAAGGCAGCATCTGTCTAGTCGACAGCACTGTGTTTTCCATTCCCTTTTCCGAAATCAAGCTTGGTGCTGGGTGTTCTGTCTGGGTTTATTCTTTAAGACCTCGGAGCAGTTTGATACAATTGAGTGTCTTGCTTGATCATTTCAGAGACCATTGTAGAGTTTATCAATTGTCTGTGTGACAAGAGTCACTTTTAGGCCAGACCAGAAAAGCACGGGAGATTCACTTCCTGAAAGTACATTGGGGAAGGAAATTGGTGTTTACATCGACATTGGCTTAAAGGTCACTGTTACTGACACTAGGTTACATTTCTTGATATTTTTAGATTAAATTACTTACAGTGTGGAAACAGGCCACAGACCCAACAAGTCCACACCGACCCTCCGAAGAGTAACCCACCCAGACCCATTCCCCTACACTTAACACTAGGGGCAATGTAGCATGGCCAATTCACCTAATCTGCACATTTTTTGATTGCAGGAGGTAACCGGAGCACCCGAGTGAAACCCATGCAATCATGGGGCGAATATGCAAACTCCACACAGAGAGTCGCCTGAGGCGAGAATTGAACCTGGGTCTCTGGTGCTGTGAGGCAGCAGTTTTATTATTTTTGATTTTTAACTTCCCCCAGTGGCTAGACCATTAGCCTGGTCTGGATTAGCAATCCAGTGACATTTCCACAACAGCACCATTTCCACATGGGGATCTATCGGAAACCACACTGAGCAGGTGCTGCTTAACAGCTCTGTTAACAAGAACTCCCACCAATGTGACTATCGTGATGGGACTGCGGACGTGGGAATTGGTCAGATTGCAATTATTCTCCTCTTAGAGGACTGGATATAGTTGAGTAATTTCTCATATTGCCAGGGAGATGTCAGCGTTGGAGCTGGAATGAAACAGCTTCCCCAAAGGATACGGCTTTATATGCATCACAAGTCTTCAGTCTTACTGCAGGAATGGTGTCAAGACCCATTGCTTTTATCGTATTTACTGTGTCTATCTGTTTCTTCATGTCACGTGCAGCGAATCGAGTTGATTAAAGACTTGCATCTGTGACTCTGTGGGCATCATGGCAAGGGTGAGGTAGATCATCGACTCGACACTTCTGGCTGAGGATGGTGCAGATACCACAACCTTGTCTGTTACACTGATGTACAGTGCTGTTCCATTACTTAAAATGGGGATATTTATGGAGACATCTCCTCCAATGAGTTCTTTAACAGTCCATCGACATTTATGCTTGGATGTGGCAGAACTGCAGAGCTTCTATCTGACCTGTTAGTCTTGAGATAATTTCCCCCCTCTCCATCCGATGTTAGTCCTGCTGTTTGGAATGTAACCAGTCAAGTGCGTTGTCGTCAGGTTTAGGTACACATGGTTCTCACTCTACAGCATTCACACACACTCGTCACTGAAACATGGATAGGCTTGATGGCAATGGTAGACTGACGGATTATCCAGGTGAAAAATCACAGATTGTGGTTGAATGCAGTTCTACTTGTACTGCTGCTGTGGTCTGCAGCATCACATGATCACCTAGTTTGAGCTACAAAATCTTCAATTCAATTCTACTGACTGTCCCCCACTCCACACCGAGACCCACTCACCTATCAGCTCCGTAAACAGTGACCTAACCATTTTTCTGATGTGGTCATATTTTTATATTCTCATTCTGCTGAGGTTTTCTCCCTAGCGTTACGCCTCCACTTTGTTACAATACTCAAACCTTTAACATATGCATCTGAATCTTTTCCTTTCCTGTAATGCCATCTTCTGTGTTTGATGTGGATGTGTTTCCCACTGGTTTTCTCCCCGACCATGATTAAGAGCTCCGTAGTGCCAGCCTTATGCAGTTTCAGAACCCATTAATTTGTGCACCATGTGTTATAGCTCACTTCCTGTTCTAAGACGCTCCATGCTGGACAAGACATTTGAGCAGCTTTGACCGATATCTTTGGAACTTGTTCAAAACAGAAATTGTTGAAGAACTAAGCAGGTCTGGCAGCATCTTGTGGAGTGAAAGCAGAGTTAATCTTTCGGGTCCAGTGACCCTTTTACAAAGCTTCCAGTTTTTCCAGCAATGTTTGCATTTTTATTTCCAGCATCCATAGTTATTTGTTTAATTGAAAATCCGTGTTGTGTCTATTCATTTCTAGGGAAACTCAACACGTGTGAAAGCATCCGCAGAGACAGAGAAACAGAGTTAACGTTTCAATTCCAGCCTGACTCTTCTTCAGAACCGAAAAGGATTTGAAACTGGGATTTTTAATCCATTGACAGAGGTGGGGGAATGAATGACAGGGAAAAGACGGTGTGTCAAAAGGTAAGTGGGCTTTTAGCTGTGGTGAACTAGAAAATAATGTAAATTGGACTTTAATTAAGGTGTGAGTAGTGGAAAGAGGTTCTCTCGATTGAGAGCAAGATAAAGAAGACGAGGCTACACAAGGGGACAGGGAGACCAGGAGGGAGAATGTGGACCATGTGATATTACACAGACATGACCACAAATACGTTTTCACTGTCGAGATCATCACCCCATGAGGCAAAGGACTTCTTTTGTTTACATTCTTATTGGCACCAGTAAGAGTTTCATGCTGCCTTAGAGAAAAACAAATCACAGTGTTAAGTTTGGGCTGAGTGATGTTTACCTGTCATTTTTAATGCTGTGTCACATTTGCAGTGTTTATCTTTAAATGCTTATTCTTGAAGTTAGTAACAGTTGACTGTCAGAGGTTGAGGGCTGACATTACAGAAGAGTATAAAATCCAGAGAGGCATGGATAGGGTGAATAGCCAAGGACCTTTCCACAGGGTAGGGGAGTTGAACATAGAGGACATAGCTTTAAGGTGGAAGGGGAAAGATATAAAAGGGACAAAGGGGCAACCTTTTCACTGAGAGGGTGGATGTATGTATGGAATCAGCTGCCTGGCAGAGAGTGGTGGATGCATGCACAGCTACAACATTTCAAAGACATTTGAACAAGCGTATGAATGGGAATTTTTTTGTGGAAAATGGGCTAAATGCAAGCAGATGGGACTAGTTTAGTTTGGAAAAACTGGCCAGCATGGACAAGTTGGATCAAAGGGTCTGTTTGTGCGCTATATGACTGTATGAGTCTAGAAAGCGAGGGAAAACGAATAAAAGATATGATGTAAGCAAATTGGCAAGAAATATAAAAACAAACATCTCGAGGTTTTCGGTGCATATAAAAAAAGTTCAAGATGAGTGTGTGACCTTGGGTAGAAATGAAGTCATGAAAATATATTGAGGACATTTGGCGGGTGTGATTGGGGAATTGGCTGGAGGGAACAGGCAGATATTTTACACCAGTATCTGACATTGTTCCTCAAAGGGAAGGTACTGTAACTATTTCAATGACATAATGAAAATGGAATAGGAGGGAAGTTCATGAACAGTTTTTATCAGCATTCATGCGTGATTTTTTTCTCAATCTCCCTTTCTCTTTTTTCCTAAAATCCTTTTGTTTGTTGGTATGTAAACTGATTCCCCCGCCATCTCTCTCTGGTAGGGAATAGGGAATATCGACTATGGAATAAGGACTGTGTATCAGAGTGATCATGTAACTGGACGGGTAATTCAGCGGCAGAGGCTATGACTCCAAACGCAGTGTTTAAAATCCTAACACAGCCGATAACAGAGCTTAAATTCAAATGGCAAAATTTGGAATGAAACTTAATTTCATTCATGGAAAAGAGAAACCATCTGGGTTTATTTTTATGTTTCACTGATAGCCTTTGGTAAAGAAATTTAACATTATTGCCCAGTCTGCACTTGGTGTGACTTCAGCTCCACAACAAAATGTTGGGTCCATATTGTCTTGACAAATTACCTCACAGTCAAGGGCAATTAGTGATGGGCAACAAATGCTGCGCTTGCCATTGATGCTGCCATCCCGGGGAAACAACAGCATTAAAAGTGAAATAAACCAAGGAACTGTGGATCTGGAGATCTGAAATAAAATCCGTCAGCGTCTGGAATTATTGGAGAATCACAACAGGTATGGCAGGTTCTGTGAGGAGAAATACAAATAACGTTTTGAGTCCAGTGACCCTGCTTCACAACGTAAAGCAACTGGGAAATAATATTATTTATTCTGGATGGTTGAGTTGGAGGGAGAGGTAGGAGCAAGGTTTGAATTGAACGGATGGAGAAATGGCTAGAAAGAGAGAGGAAATAAAAGCGAGCAAAGGCATTGCTGATGATGAACTGAAAGGAGAATAAAATGGCAAGTTATTCTCACATGTCCCTTTTCCCATATTATTGAATATCACGTCCATTTAAGTATCTCCCTGTTTGAAGTGAGTCATGTTCCCACTGACTCCCTTCTGTGATTGTGATGATCAACTCCATCTGCAACACTGGTGCTGCCCTTATAGTTGCTGAGATATAGAGAAACGCAATGTTCCATTATCAACTGCTTTAGAGAGAGGAACTGTTACTGTGGGACTGTGCAGAGATGCAACCGCTTTCTCCGTCAGGAGGAGAAACTGAGGAGAGAGAGGCATTTTCAACACTGAATGGGTGTACAATGGGTGTGGGGATTTGACTTTCTCCAGTCATTGTAAAGTCAGTGGAGTTTCTGTGGATGGTGTTCCCGGGTTTGTTTTGTCAGCTGCCGGGTTCATTCAGGGAGACCCGAGAGTCTGGTGACACCAGTCTGGATACTGCATTTACAGAGTGTCTGGGTCCATGGTAAACAAATGGAGCTGAGACTACACAGGAGGGAAGCTCTGTAAATAGGGAGGAGGAGGGCACTGCACTATCCTACTTGAGATTTCACGGAACATTTGTCTAAGCTGGTCTCATTCCAAGTGTAAAATGTGAAACCAGTGTGTTTAAAATATGAGGTGGTCACTGTGTCCCCTCCTTCAGTATCACCTGTAGCCTCACACCAGTGAAAGGACTGTATTGACACCCACCATGAAGTGAACTGGATTGATTCTGGAACTTTCCAGGCAAGAGTTTGTGACATATCCATTATCTACGGAGTGCAGTCCTCAGATGTATCACTCGCTGATAGAAGCCATCTGCACCACTGAGAAGAATGTATTGGTTCTGTCTCCACAGAGGAAGGTACAGAATCAAACTAGGAAACAGAGTGGCTGGTATAAAAGGTGAACTACAGAAAATTTGAATTAATAAAACGTATGTCTTCGAAAATCTCATTGAACTGACGGTTTGTAAGGTGATGCATCTGATGAGCTACTTCCAAGAGTATTGACGAGGTAGCAACAGAGCTAGTAAAAGAATTATTGGTTATTTTTCAAAGCTACTTGGATTCTGGAAATGATCCTGCAGACTGGAAAGCAGCTATAGTGAAACTAAATATTTAAAACATATCGGAGAGAAAAAACAGAAAAGTAGATATTGGATAGCTTGATGTCAGCTGTGAGGAAAAAAAATTGTAGCGTGTTATAAGAATGTGACTACTTAACACTTGGAGAATAATTATATGATTTGGTAGAGTCGGCCTAGATTCAGGAAAGGAAAATGATATTTGAGAAACCTGCTCGAGTATGCCGAGATTGTCCGTTGTGACATCAACAATTGAGAACCAATGGGAGTGAAGTATTCGAATTTTCAGCAGACGTTTAACATGGATGAATACATGTGAGTGGGGAATGTTGGAGACCATGGGTAGAGGGGTGGAATATATGTCATATGGATGAAAAATTGTGTAATGGAGATACGAGAAGAGCGGTGTTTTCTCTGGACTGAGGTCTTTTTGGGTATCAGATGGATCACTGTTGGACAATAGCTTTCCCAATGGTAGTGTTTTGTTGAGCCAATATTTAGGGTATTGTGTACAGACAGAATCTGCTTTATAAATAATGATCTCTTTGTCACGGAGACAATGCAAAGGAGTTTCACCAGACTGAACCTTGGCATGATAGTACCATCAGAAGAGAGTGCAGTAAATGTGTGCTTAATCTGAAGCGCTGTGAGAGAATAAGAAGTTGAAACTTGATGGTTATAAACGGACACTCATTATGTCTCAATCAGCTGAATAGGGTGAAAATTCAATACTTTTCACTGGATGTTTGATTCCCGATAGTTTACATGCATCAGCAGAGCCCCCATGTCGATTGACAGAGAGGTGCAGAATCCGAATGAACTCTGAACACGTTAATGCACAGTTACTGCCTGACACTGCATTGATTGTCATTTGTACACAATCCTATCAGCTAAAATAACTTCATTCTGAAACAGTTAGCCATTCCCCACCAGCTTCTGACCTCCATGGCGACCATGGGTCTGCTTTCTTGGAGATGGAAGACAATTTGGAGAATGGCTGAAAATATCGGCCTCATTCCTACCGTCAGAAAAAAAACATTTAAGTACTATGAGTAATTAATCCTCGTAGTTCAATTTGGAGCAGTCTATCTGTTCAGTTCCTGCGCTATTTGTTTGTGATGTCGGAGCATCTCTCAGATCTTCCAGTTCCTGTGTTAGTGGTTTGAGAAGCTGAATTACCTCCTCCTGCTCCTTTGTAAATGATTCCAAGTGTGAAATGGTCTCTTTCCGATCCCGTGTAAGTGACGTGTGGGAGTGAGCATATTCCTTCTCTACCTGTGTAACGGCAGGAGGGACTTAATTAGCTATCATACGTCTTGCTGAGTTGTTTTGATGGGCTGAAAGACTTCCCCATAGCCCTGTGAATCCAGATTGAGGTGCTGAATGAGTTCCTCCTTTTACTGTGAAAATGTACAGTGCTGTTACATGAATGTTACCCAGACTTTAACAGCACGATATTGAATGTTGTCCAGGTTTTGTTGCACATGAACACAGATTGCTTCAAGATCTGAAGGGGGACAATTTGTTCTGAACATTATGCAAACTTCAGCGATATCCCCACTTCTGCTCAGTTTGGACACAATTGGCTGAATGGCCTCTTTCCACATTGTCGGGATTGTTTGATGATAAATTGGAGATGCCTGGCCTAAAGGAGCTACCCTGAGGATCTCCTGCAGTGGTGTCCCACGGCTGAGATGATTGATGCCGTCTGATAATGAACATCTTCGCTGGTGCTGTTAATGTCTCCAGGTAGTGGAGTGATCACAATCAATTCTCATTAAGTGCGCTTTTGGTCAGGCTCCTTGGTGTCTTCCTCAGTATAGCACTGAATTTGCGCATCCTGCATTATTATTCACTTCCTGGTTTATGGCGCTACAAGTTAGATAGGGCGTTTGAGCAGCTTTGACACACGTCTTTGAAACTTGTTCAAAATCAGAAATTGCTGGAGAAACTCAGCAAGTCTGGCCGCATCTGTGGAGACAGATAAATAGGGATAATGTTTCAAGTCCAGCATGACTACATTTCAGAACAAAAGTGGACAAAGGATGATGGGAAATAGAGCATGTGGAGGTGCAATGCCACAGAGGAGGGGCTTTTGGTTGTGGTGAAAAATAAACTGACGTAAAATGTGTATAAATTAAAGTGTGAATGGGAGGAATGGGTTGTTTGTATTGTGCGTAAGATAAACAAGACACAGACAAGATCATTGGGAAACCAGGAAGATAGGGAAACCAGGAAGCAGAATGTATGAAGAATGGGGAACAGCCATAATGTGGTCAGTCTGTGAAGTTATGGAATTGAATATTAACTCAGATAGGTGGAAACGTACCAAAGTGTAAAGTGAGGTGTTACTGGAGCTGGGGTTGTGCTTCATTGGAGCATTGCAGTAGCCCAGCACCGATACGTTAGCATGAGATCAAGGTAGATTATTGAAATGGGAAGCAATGTGAGTGTCATGGTTATTCCTACAGAGTAAGAGTTTCTTCAATGTAGTCTCTGTTTGGTCTCTTCGGTGTAAAGGAGACTGTACTATGAGCATCAATGACAGCAGACTGGATTGAAAGAGTACAAGTGAAATGCTGCTTCACCTGAAAAGTGTGATTGGGGCCTTGTACAGCGAGGAGGGAAGAGGTGAATGAGCATGTGTTGCAGCTTCTGCAATTGCATAGGAAGGTGCCATGGAAGGAGTGGGAAGTGTTCGGGGTGAAGGAGAGTGTTACAGAGGGAACAGTCCATGTGAAATGCTGACAGTGGACGGGAGGGGAAAATGTGTTTGATGGTGGTGTCCTGCTGGAGGTGGTGGAAGTGGTGGAGAATGATTCTGTGAGTGTGGAATCTAGTGCATTAGGAAATGAGGTCAAGGGGAGAGCTATCATTTTTCTGGGAAGGATGGGATGGAGTGAGGGCAGAAGTGAGGGAGATGGGACAGTGACAGCTGAAAGTCCTGTAACTGGAGTTTGGGGGTTTCTGGGTTGTTAGGAAAAGGAGGTCACGTCACAGGCAGTTCACTGGAATGTGGCATCATCAACCAGAAACAACAGAGACGGGGAAACTGGAAGAATGGAGTCAGCCTCCGCTGATCATGTGTTTAGCCACATGCAGAAGTTCCCCCTGAATGATTGAAAATAACGAGACATCTAAATTGAGGATTTCTATCTCACACCTGCTCTGAAACGGGATGTGGAAGGAGACCCAGAGGAAGGACAGTGGGTGTACATGGGCATACATTCAAGCAGATATCCCATACTGCTCAGAAATTATTGTTTTTGTTCAAAAAGAAGGACTTGATAAGGAGATGAACTACCCATGGTTGACAAAAGCTGTCAAGGATACTATTCAATCACAACTTGATGAGTATTAGTGTAGGGCCGGGTTTAGGATGTTTATTTTAGGTATTTAAGCAGATGTTAGGTATGAATTTCAACTGTGCTTCCTGAATTCCGCCCCCCCCCCCCAGAAACTCCTGCCATTGTTGCTCCATCCTCTTCCCTGCTCGTCTCCCCATCCTGATCGCAGTTTTTCCCTCTCAAATTACAGAGCACATTCTCTCACATTATGGACCCTACCCACTTCACCTGAAACTCTTTGATCAAGTCGACCTTCCCTGCACTAGCATCAAGCTGCGTTTTGTGCTGCCACTGTGCCTCTGGTCTCAATGTGGCTCGGCCTCTCCATTCTTGCTGTTTTACACCTCCCAGTCACATCTCATTCCAGAAAATTTTCGTCTTGGAATAAACCTAATTGAAAACACCTCTCCCCCTTTGCACTGAATTCACAGTTAATCCAAATTTCCAAAATTATACTTAGCCTTCATCTTACTCTGCTAAAGGCAACTGCATGCTGTCCGTCAGGTACAATAATTCCGTTTCTCACAAATATCTGGCCAGAGAAATGTTTTCACTGTAGACATCATCATCCCCTTTAGAAAAAGGAATTCAGGTGTTTGTCTTCTTCTTGGCACGCGTAAGCGTTTCATGTTGCCTTAGTATTGTAACAGAGAAAAACAAATCACAATATGATATTTGTTTACCTGTCATTTTGGATATTGTTTCAAATTTGCAGTGCTTATCTTTAAATGCTTGTTATTGAAGTTAGTAACAGATGGAGTGTAGGAGGTTGAAGGGTGACATTCTAGAAGTATATAATATCATGAGTGGCATGGATAGGGTGAATAGTCAAGGTCTTTTCCACAGAGCAGGGGAGTTCAACATAGAGAACATAGGTTTAAGGTGAAAGGGGGAAGATTTAAAAGTGACAAAGGGGCAACGTTTTCACGCAGAGAATGGTGTGTGTCTGGAATGAGATGCCAGAGGAAGCGTGGTAGATGCAAGTTCAGCTGTAACATTGCAAAGACATTTGGACAAACATATGAATTGGAAATGTTTGGAGGCCTTTGGGATCCGTGCAAGCAGATGGGACTAGTTTGTTTTGGAAAACCTGGCCAGCATGGACAAGTTAGAACAAAGAGTCTGTTTGTGTGCGATATGACTGTGTGAAACTAGAAATCGAGAGAAAAGGAAGAAAAGACATGATGTAATTAAATTGGCAAGAAATATAAAAGCAAGCATCTCGAGCTGTTCCGTGTAAATGAAAATATGTTCAAGGTGAGTGTCTGACCTTTGGTAGAAATAAAGTCGGGAAAGTATACTGAGGACATTTAGAGGGTGTGACTGGGGAACTGGCTACTGGGAACAGACAGATAGCTTACACCAGTATTTTACATTCATTCCTGACAGGGGAAGGCACGGTAAGCATTTCAATGATATAAACAAAATGGTAATAGGAGGGGAGTTCTTGAACTGTCTCTAACCAATAGGAACAAGGTTTTTTTTAACAAGCAGATACGATTAACGGTAGGCAGGTGAGCAGTAATTCATAGCTGGCTTTAATAGAAGTGGTTACAGAGTGACTGGTGGCACTGTGTGAAATATTCCATCACTCTCTGGATTGCAAGAGTGTCCCAGTGAAACTGGAGAATCTTCAATCTGGCGCCTGTCTTCAAGAAAGGAGCGAGACAGGAAGCAGGAACCATTTAGCCTTACCATGATTGCTGGGAATCTGCGAGAGTCTGTTATTAAGGAAGGAGTTTGCATGGCATTTAGAAAAGCTTCACGCAGAGTCAGCATGGTTTTGTGAAAGGGAGTCTATATTTTGTCTGTAAAATCAAGCAAAGTTTTTTTCTGGAGATCCCTGTGAATCTAACAAGTGGACGTGATGAGGGGGCACTTGTCGACACGAGGCTTTCCAGAGATTTTGCACATGGTATCACAAGATTAAGGTTCTTACACAATACAGAAGGTCATAGCATGCTGGATAATGTATTAGCATTGGATGACGGTTGGTTAACACATAGAAATCGGAGACCCAGGATTAATCAATCTTTCTGACAAAGATGTATCTACTGGAGTACCACAAATATCAGTCCGGTAGCTTCAGTTATTTACAATCTACACTGATAGCCTGATGGCGGGAGCTGAGTGCAACATACTTCCGAGTTTGGGGATGACACTGAGAACCAAAGCGCAGGTTTTTGCTTAATGAAGAGGACTCCCAAACTGAAGAGCAGTACAAGGGGATGGGGGTGTTTGTGTGAAAGAACCATAAAGTCAGCATGGTGACGCTGCAAGTAACTAGTTTAGTTCATTAGGCGGGTTCCTGGGATAAAAGGGTTCAATTATTGAGTACATCTAAAATGGTGAAGCGTTTATTCATTGTGGTTGAAATTAATGAGGGTTATATGACTGAAACGTACAAGTTACAGAGGGGGGCTTGACAAGATAGATGTTGAGAATATGGTTCCATTCCTGGGCAGAGTCTTGAACTCGGGGACATAAATACAGAATTAGGGATATCGATTTCAGCCTGAGATGTAAATAAATGTCTCCTCTTAGAAGATTAGTGAATATCCGGAACTCCCTAACCCAGACAGTTGTGGGGGCTGGGTCACTGAATGGATTTACAGACGGGGTGGATTGGTTTTTGACACATCAGCGAGTTGAGGGATACAACGCGTTAGCAGGAAAGTGGAGTTGAGCCGTGGAATAGATCAGCCATGTTCTTATTGACGGACAGTGCAGGCTTGAGGAGCCGAACAACCCACGCATGTTCCGATTTGTAACGTTCTAAAGTTATGCTGTTGGAAAATGGTCATTTTACCAAAGGTCGTGTTGTACAATGTTGCATTCAGGGAGACAGGGGATTTGTTTCTGTTAACACTGGCTTGGTTTGGGGACTGTATTCACAGCGAATCTGGGTCTGTATCATGACCCACATTTCGAGCAGAAATTACAGAGAGGGGAAGCCTGGAAAGAGGGATTGGGGGGGGACTGAGGGTCACTTCCTGACCCAGCTTGGATTTTCCAAGAAAATTTCCGAAATTACACCTAACCATCGGAGTGGCCTCGATCTACTCCTGGTCCGAAGGGCTGAATGGAACATCAGAACACAGGGCTGAGGGACACGAGATGGCCATTCGACACTTTGACACTACTCCACCAGCAAATAAGGTTATGATTCATCTCATTGTGGTCCCATCTGCACTTATCTCTCCATGCACCATTATCCCTGATGTACCTGTCTATGGAAAATCAGACGAAGCCAGCCTTGATATAATATAAAGATTCAGCCATCCCAAACTTCTGGGAAAGAGAATTCCCACTTGAATGAATCCCCACTTTGTGAGTTTCTCTTAACTCCGGTTCTGACTGAGGTTAGAGGGTGTCACTATTTCCTTTTCTACTCCCACTCCTCCACTGCTCACAACAGATTTGAAATGTGGCCAGATTGGTGAAAAGTATGATGATAAAGGTCTCAGACTGGGTCAGGTTCAGTGATAGGAAGAAGTCAGGCAGATTTCTTTAGTCAGACACAAGTAACGTATATATCTAAGAGAGGGGCATGGTGGATCTGTGGTTAGCGCGGCTAGTTTCAATTCCAAAGTCTAGGTTCGAGGGTGCTGGAAAAGTACAGCTAGTCAGGCAGCATCCGAGGTGCAGTAGAATCGTCATTTCTGACAAAAGCTCTTCATCAGGAATGGAAGGGTTCAATTGCAACCTCGAACGAACCTCTATGTGGAGTTTGAACATTCTCCACGTGTCTGTGGGGGGTTTCCTCCCTGTGCCCCAGTTTCCTCCCATAGACCAAAGATATGCAGCTTAGAGTGGATTGGGCATGTTAGATTGCCCATTGTGTCCAGGGATGTGTCGGTTAGGTGGGTTAGTCATGAGAAATATAGGGTTACATGGGGGGCAGGTCTGTGTGCGATGCTGCTTCGTTAGTTGATGTGGATTTGATGGGCAGACTGTCCTGCATCCACATTGTAGAGATTCTATGACAATGACAACAAGTTTTGACTATACAAACATCCAGTGGGCATCTACCTGATCCGCTCTCTGCAAGGTTTTGTATGTATCATTAAGATCAGCTCTCATTCCAAGAGTAACCTGTTAAAGCCTTCACAATATAAACCCTTCATCGTTGGAATATGTGAAACGTACCATATCTGATCTGCTTCCAATGTCATAATATCGTTACTCAGGTAAGGATACAGAAAATAATTTCAGATGATTTGTATGTTTGTTTTCTTAGTGTTGTGAGTCTTTGTAACTCTCTTCCCCGCAGAGCATTGCAGACAGCGATATTTATTTTTTTTGAGGCGCAGACGGAAGGTTCATAAATAACAACGGAGTCAAGGATTATTAGGCAGGAATATGCAGTATGGGGGTAATGCTGACAGTGGTACCAAATGACAGAGATTCTAAAACATACAGGAATATAATGCAAAACAAAATTATAACATAGAAAACAAAATTAAAATGGCGCAGTGATAGAGTACAGTTCGAAAGGGCAATGGGACTGCTCTGTCATTAGAGAGAGACCACTCGAGCAGGTTTATCCTGAGGGTCACCAGACTTCGGGTGATGGGGTGAGGGTGAGAGAGCATCCTCTTCATGGTAACCTCTGTCAGTGTGGGGAATTGAACCAGCGCTGTTGACCTACCTATGCATCACAAACCATCAATCCAGACAACTGAGTGGGAGACTGTGTAACTGTTACAGACAGAAACAGGCACAGACAAAGGGCAAGAGAAACTTTCATAACAAGGAAAAGAGGTGCAATTTAGATAAAGGTAAAGATAACAGCTGAGGATAAAATCGGTCTCTGCTATAAATACTACTTTAAAACGAAACAAGTGTTTAGAAGCTGTCTTAGGCTGAATAAAATACGGTGAGACAATTGAAATAATCAGAATTATTAATTGCAATTTGATATCGATCTCCATAAATAAGTGTGCATTTTTGATTGCTCTATGTAAAATCTGCTTACCATTACATAAAAGTATAAAGCTGATGGAATATATTGTTTGGAGAGTCCATCTCCGCGGGAAATGCCCACGAATCGGTACTTGAAGAAAACCGGGATAAAAGTGCCTGAGTGTCGTCTGGTCAGTGACTGGAACCCAGGGGTTTGAATGACTGAAAGTTCCTGTGACATGGAATTGCGAAAAGCAGCAGATCAACCCCGATCTTATTAACTAGTAGAGCACATTTGAAGGGCTGAATGGCCTCATGATGGATTTGCATAATATGTAATTTACAACATCTAACATCTCTACTTCTTCCCCTTATGAGTTTCATACTGGTGCACTGACATTTTCCTGAAAATTGGAATTATTTGGAGCATTACCTGGAACATTCCATAATCAGCACTCTCCAGAACATTCTGTTGCCTTGTGGTGGTGTTGAAAAGCGAGAGAAAGGGGGAGAGGCAGAGAGGGAAGCTGTGGCAGTGAGAGTGGTGGAGCATGAACCTTGTTTAGGAGTAGGTGCTGTAACAGATATACATTGAGTGTGAGGTAGCAGAGAGAATATGGTGACCCTTATCCTGACAGAACGGGGAAGATTATTGATGCTTGTCCTGTCTTGCTGGACATTTCTTCAGACCATAGATGCACTGAGGCGAGGTCAGGCCATGCTCGGTGGGTCTGGCCCCCTCTGGGAAGAGAATGGTCCCCCTCTGTACTAGCCTATCCACCAGGCCCTCCGTGCTCCTGTCGACAAACCGTGGTGTAATTGCACCTTATCTGCAATGCTATGAGTAAACTGTGCAGGGCAGCTCCGAAGTGAGAAAGCTTAAACTTCTGTCCATTGACCTTTTAAAGATGACACCAGGGATCATGGAATATCCAGGGCCATCCCGGCGATGGTGTTTACCACCAACCATGATGGGTGGGAGTATCGGGCTGGCATTGAATGAGAGGGACACCATGGGGTGGGGTGAGTAGTTAATGAGGTGCGTTCGATAAGGTAGCACCAGGAAATTAGCTCAGACTCATGCAGACAATCCCTCTGTCACACTCAATGAAAATGGCACTGAGACAAGTTGTTATTAGATTGAACCCAATGAGTCGAAGACTCTTCTGACCCCACTCCCAGTTTCAAAGCTGAAGAACAAATCCGCATCCAAAACTCTCTCTCATCTGTACTCACACCGATATCCCGTTCAGCCATCAATCCTGGGAATATTGGCTCACGTTGCAAAATGCCGTTGAAATATCTTCACTTCAGCATTCTGAAACCTGTGATCTTCCATGAAATTGTCTCTCAATCTCCCTTTCTCCTTTTCCCAAAACTCCTTTGAATTTTCGTATTTAAACTGATGTCCCTGACATCTCTCTCTGGCAGTGAGTTTCACACCCACAGCACCCATTGTCATGTTTCAACGGAGATATGGAACTGTAAATGGACGGGGGCTGCACATTCTGTCGCTTCCAGCATGGGCTGCAATTTTCCCCGAGCTCGGCCGCGATCTAACACCGTGTTACTGAGTAATGTACTGGGGTGGTGTATACAGCTCTATATGCTGGGAGGGTAACTGCTCCTGGTTTACAGATCAATGCAATGCTATTCACTGTACAGCTCCCCATACTGAACAGATACCTTGTCAACGTTTATAGAGTAAGACACTGGTGTGGCTGCATATCACATCATGCTGGACAGACCGTTTCGTCCATGTTTCTGCATCAATGCACTGGTGTGGTCTGTACTGCTCCCCATGTTGGACCAATAGCTAATAGATAAGTGAGAGCTGCACTGTATTCCATCCTGGACAGATTACTGAGTTGTACTGAGCCTGGTCTGCACAGTGTTCCGTGCTGAACAGACATCTCATCTGGTATCCTACTTGTCTGGGCTGGATCTGTGAGGTGGATTGTGTATCTGATATAATTCCTGACAGAGTTATCACTGGTCTGGCTCGGCGTATTCAGTTGTCAAACCCCATGTTTCTGCAAAGTATTGTCCATTAAGTATTTATCCAATTACAACATGAATACCTGTCCTTCTTGCTATGAAGGCGAGCAAACGCTCCTCCAAATATATGCACAAGGTAGTCTCGACCCGAACATTTTCTTATTTAAAAGGCATTTGTCAGGTGCTGTGTTTCAGACGCAATTCGTTTGGACAAAATAATCGACATTAAGCAAAATACAATTTATTCAAGCATTGTAGACAAAATACAGTAAAAAAGAGGAACTTGGAATAACTTAATTTATTGGAAAACGTAACAGTTATTTAATTACAAAACAGTAACTGCTCCAACATGGTAACATCCTTGAAACACATACTTGTCACAAAACAAATTCAGGAAACATATTGTTTCGCAAGCAGTTCTCCAATACAGGAGGAATGAACATCAGAAGCCAATTCTGATAGCAATGTCAGAGTGTGTAGCAGCCATGAGAGATTTACTGCCTTCCAACTCTGCTGAGACCCCAGTAAAAACTGACAAAAGGGAAAACTGAAAATCCTGGTTCTGGGAGAGTTTGTCCATCACTCCACTGGACCAGGCTGCGGCTGGAAGGACCACAAGGAATGGACTGTATATACACCGCTTATGCCACTGTAGGAGCCTCTCAAAAATGCCTAAACCCAGCTGAGCCGTGCAATGTTGATAAGATAAATGTCAAAGTTAAATATAAATAAATAAAGCCAAAGGATGCACAGGCCTGATGATCAGACACAGACGGCCTTTGGAGCACAGCAATTCAGACCCTGCCAAAACGCAGATGAATCATCGAGCTTGTGAAGAGAAAGCATCATCTCTCTGCCTCACCTCTAACTTTACAATTGGAGATGTGCCATTAGCCCAATAATTAGCGATGTCAACATCTCAGGAAGACGAAGTATTATTGACATATGTCAGGGTTGTTGTGAAAGGGGTTAAATGGAGCTGTTTTTACAGTGACTGTGATTGATGTCAGTCTACATGGATCTTAACTGTGTCACTGGAGGATTTCCTCTTCTATTAATAAGGGGATTCCTTCAACCTGTTAACTCACAGAATCAGTGGCAGTGTCATCCTGAAGATGATTGGGGTCGGCAGCTGCAGAGGGAGGGCGAGGAAGAGTGTCTCAGAACATTTGACTAGAATGTTCCAACAATGGATCAGAACCTGAGAACAATAGACTGGAATGTTCCAACAATGGACAGGAGTTTATCAGATGGTCTTTACTATCTTTCACTGGATTGGGCACGGTTAGAGTTGCGGATACAAGCCGTACTGATGATTATTCAAACAGGTTACTATCCCATCCACGCTATTACTCGTGTTCCTGGTAAGCCTACCTTTGTTATTTCTATAAACTGTGGTGATGGTCATTGCTATTGAATAAATGCATAAACTGTTATCTTCAGTTCAATCATAAGCTCCACTTCATTTCCACCAATCTCAGACTCCTCACTCATAAATATCTAAGAAGGAACAAAATTGTTTAGAACGTTTAGTCTTCGTTTCACCCTCAACTGTTTCTCTGTATTTTGTCTGCCATCAAACCTGCCCACACCCAGCTCTGTAATATCCCCAGTCTCCAGCTCTGCCTCAGTACTGTTGTTGAATTAGTCATCATCTGTCCCCTAGTTAACTTCAGATTTACGGCTCCAGTTCTCTTCTGACCTCTCCTCCAATTGCAAATATTTTGAATACATACTTGTTCATGCCTCTCCAGCTATTTCATAATAGGGACCCCATATCAGAGTATCAATGTCACTGGACGGGTAATTGAGAGGCATAGGTTATAACCTTAAAGGGATTGTTCCAAATCCAATCACAGCCAATGACAGAACTTAAATTCGAATGACAAAAATTGGAATGAAATCTCATTTTACTATCGTCAACCATAAACCTTCAGGATTTCTTTCATTATTTCACTTATAGCCTTTGGTAAAGAAACTAAGCGTGACTTCAGACACACGAGCACATGGTTGGCTCCATATTGTCTTGACAAATGGCCTCACAGTCAAGGGCAGTTAGTGATGACCAACAAATGCTGCCATTGCTAGTGATGCTGACATCCTGTGAAACAATAACATTAAAGGTGAAATAAACCAAGGAACTATGGATGTTGGAGATTTGAAATAAAATTCTCCAGCGTCTGAAAATATTGGAGAATCACAGCAAGTTTGGCAGCCTCTGTCAGGAGAAAGACAGATAAAGTTGCAAGTTTAGTGACCCTACATCAACACTGAAAGCAACTGAGAAATAATATTATTTATATCAGGAATAGCTGGATGAGTGAAGGGGAAGTTAGTTGAATGGATGGAGAAATGTCCAGCAAGAGAGAGAAAGAGCGAGAGAGAGAGAGTGAAAGAAATGTAAAGCAAAAAAGGGACTGCTGATGATGAAGTAGAAGAAAAATAAAAAGAGAGCTTCTTCTAACATAACTCCATTTTCCCTTATTCCTGAATATCACGTCAATCTAGATATGCCCCTGTTTAAAGTGAGTTATATTCCCTCCATCGCTCTTCTCTGAGTGTGATGATCAACTCCATTGGCAATACTGATGTTGTCCTTATAGTTGGTGGGATACAGAGAAACGTAATGTGACATTATTAACTGCTTCTTCAGAAAAAGGGACTGAACTGTAGGACTGTGCAGAGATGTAATGGCTTTTTCAGCCAGGAAGAGAAGCATTTTCAACGTGGAATGGGTGCACTATGTGTGTGAGAGGTTTTGACTTGCGCTTATCATTATACAGTAAGGGGAGGTTCAGTGGGTGCTTTCCTCGGATTTGTGTATTATCAGCTGCTGCATGTGTTCAGAGAGACCTGAAGGTCTGGTGACCCCACGCTGGACATTGCATTTATAGGGTGTTGGGAAACAAATAGAGCCGCAATTATACAGAATGGAAGCTCTGTACACGGAGAAGGGCTGGGTACTGTACTATCCTCCCTGGGATTTCGAGGAATAGTTTTCTTAGCTGAACCAATTCCAAACGTAAAATGTGAACATTTCAAAACTGAGGTGGTCACTGAGCTGTGTCCCCTCCATCAGTATAACCTATAAACTCACACCAGGTACAGGACTGTGCTGCCCTTCACCATGAAATGAACTGTATTAATTCTGGAACTTTCCAGGCAGGAGTTGTTAATATACTCATCATCTCCGAAGTGCAGTCCTCCGAAATATTCACTGGCTGTCAGAAGTCATCTGCCAGCTGAGAGGAAGACATTGAGTCCCTCTCCTTGATGAAGGTACAGAATCAAACTTCCAGTTATACAACGGAACAGGGGGACTGGTGAACATGCAGAACTGCGCGCAACTAGAATTAATGGAGAGTATGTTTTTGAAGATCCATTCGAATTAAAAGTTGGTAAGGTGCTATATCTGATGAGTTCCATCCCTGAGTATTGAGGAGGTGGCAACAGAACCAGTGAAAGAATTACTAATTATTCTTCAGAGCTGGTTTGAGTCTGGAAAGGATCCTGTAGACTGGAAAACATAAATATTGTAAACATAAATATTTAAAACAGGACGGAGAGTGAAAGTATTAAACTAAATAGCTTATGTCAGCTGTGAGATAAGACATTGTAGTCTTTTATAATAAATGTGACCACTAGACAACTGGAGAACAATGATATATTTTGATGGATTTGGCCGAGATTAGTAAGGGAAATTATCTTTGCTAAACCTGCTGGAGTTTGTGGACTCTGTCCTTTGTATCATTGACAACTGAGAACCAGCGGGAGTGACGTATTTGAATTTTCAGAAGAAGTTTGACATTTTTAAATGCAGGTGGGTGGAGAATGTTAGAGTACATGGGTAGGTAATGGTGGAATACACCGAATGGATTAAAAATTGGATAATGGGCTAAATGAATAGATTAGCTTTATTTTCTCTCTGGACGGAAGGCTTGTGGGGTCTCAGAAGGATCAGCTATTGTGCAATAGCTGTGCACAAGATATAAAAATGATTCAGATATGAACAACAAATACCATCATTCACTTTAAGTTTATTAAATGGTGAGAGTTTGGGAAGGGCTGTTGTTGAAAAGGACCTGGGTGTCCTTGGTTATAAGTCACTAACAGAATTCGTAAGGGGCAGGAAGTAATACTAACTGTAAAGGATATGTGGTCCATCATGGAAAATTATTGAAGTACCAGAGTAAATATGTCTTACTCAATGGTCCTGTTTTGTTGAGCCAGTATTTAGGGTATTGCATGCAGACAGAGTCTGCTTTATAAATAATGATCTCCATGTCACCGAGACAGTACAAAAGTAGTTTCACCAGACTGAACCCTGGCATGGTGTTAACATAAGGAGAGTGTACAATAACTACGTGTTTACTCTGCAGCTTTGTGAGAGAATAAGAAGTTGAAATTTGATGGTTATGGATGGGCCCTCATTATATCTCAAGCAGCCATTGATAAGGTGAGAAATTCCATATTTTCCATAGGATGCTCGTTTCCTGATAGTTTACATGCCTGTGCATAGAACCCATTCCGATTGACGGAGAGGTGCAGGTTCTGAATGAACTCTGAACAGTTTTATGCACACTTACTGTGTGACCCTGCACTCAATGTTAGATTTTACTCAATCCTGTCAGAAGCCATAATACCTTCATTCTGAAACAGTTAGCCATTCCCCACCACTGCTTACTTCCAGAGAAAACATGGGTCTGCTTTCTCAGCAATGGAAGATGCCTTTGAAACTGGTTAAACTTTGGCTTCATTCCAACTCCCAGGATATCATGTTCAATTGACACCTATGTATGAGTAATGACGCCACGAGGAACAAGGTGGAGCAGTCTTATCTATGCAGAACCTGCTCCATTTGTTTGTGATGTTGGAGCATCTCTGACATCTTCCTGTGACTAGTTAGTGACTTGAGAATCTGAATGATCTCTTCCTGTTCTTTTTTAATGACTCCAGGTGTGCAATGGTCTATTTCTGATCCTGTATAAGTGACATGTTGTGTGGACAGACTGCTTGTCTTCTTGTGCGACAGGCAAGAGGGACTGAATGGGCTGCCCTTCCTTTGCACAATAGTTTTGATGGGTTGAATGACTTCCACATTCTTGTGTAGCCAGAATGAGGTACAGAATGAACTCCTTCGTTTACTGCCGAAAAATGCAGTGTCTGGCAGCGCTTTTCCATGAATGTTGCCGACACGTTAACTTGAATGCTGTCCAGGTCTTGTTGCGCATGGACACAGACTACTTTAGGACCTGAGGGAAGTGTTTTGAACATTGTATAACCTACAGTGAATATCCCCACTTCTGTTTGATGAGACCTCAATGGGCTGACTGACCTGCTTCCACACTGCATGGATTCCCCGCCGACAAACTAGAGATGACTAAACTGGGGGAGCTCCACTGAGGATCTCCTGCAGTGGTGTCCCACAGCTGAGATTATTAATGCTCACTGATGATGAACATCTACCCTTCTGCTGTGAATGACTCCAAAAATCGGAGAGTTTGCAATGGATTCTTATGAAGTGCGATTTTGCTCAGGCTCCTTGATGTCATCCTCAGTTAAATACTGCCTTGATATCATGACTAGTCACTCTTAACTAAGCCCTTGTATTCACCTCTATCGCTCATATCAATATATCATGGTGGAAGAGCAGACAATGGTTTCTTCAAACAGAGTGTAGTGAATGTCAGGAATTCTCTATTCAGGAGAGCCAGGGGAACCCTGTCCACATATACCAGACATCCCAATCTGATCTCAACTCATTTGCCAACATTCGGCCCATATCTTTCTATCATTCCTATTAATATGCACATCCAGATACATTTGAAATGTTGTAACTTTAGCAGCTTGCATCACTATCTCTGACAGTTCAATCCATACACACACCACAATCTGCATGAAAACGTTGTCCCATTAATGTCGTTCTCCTCTCACCTTAAACCTTTCTCTGATAGTTTTGGACTCACCGATCCTGGGAAAGTGATCTTGGGTATTCAGCTTATCCATGTTTCTCATGATTTTATAAACCACTATAATGTTACGCCTCAGCCTCCGATACTCCAGAGTAAACAATCCCCAGTCTGTCCAGCCTCTCCCTGTAGCTCAATCCTTCCATGCCGACAATATCCTTGTAAATCTTTTCTGCACCCTCTCAGGTTTTACAACATCTTTCCTATAGCAATGAGAACCAAATTAGACACAATATTCTAAACGTCACCTCACCAACATCCTGCCCAGTTGCAATATGATCTCCTAACTCACATACTGAACGTACTGACCAATAAAGGCAAGCATACCAAACCCCTTCTGCACCACGCTGTCTCCCTGCGACTCCATCTGTAAGGAACAATGATCCTGCACCCTTTTGTTCAACAACACTCCCCAGGACCTCACCATTAATTGTGTACGTCCTGCCGTATTTTAACTTTCCAAAATGCAGCACTTCACATTTATCTAAATTAAACTCCATCTGTCACTCCTTGGCCCATTGCCTATCTGATCAAGGTCCCATTGTACTCCAAGGTAAGTCTTGCTGGCCACTGCACCTCCAATTTTGATGTCATCCATAAACCTAATAAACAGGTAAATATTCACATCCAATTCATTTATATAAATGACAAAGGCAGTGGACTCAGCACCTTGTGTTGCAGCACTGGTCACAGGGTTCCAGTCTGAGAAACAGTCTTCTATCAACCTCTGCCTCCTACCTTCACTCTAATTTTGCAGTGTATTTGCTAGCTTACATTGGATCCATTTATGATCTAAACTTAAAAATTTGTCTGTCATGCGAATGCCTTGCTGAATGCTGTATGGACAGCGTCTACCACACTACCTTCATTAAACTTGTTTGCCACCTCTCCAAAAACCGCAATCAATTTTGTTAGAAATGATTTTCCATGCACAAAACCATGTTGACTAGACCTAATCAGTGGTTGCATCTGCAATTGCATGTAAATGCTTTCCCTCACAATCCTCTCCAACAACGTGCGCACTATTTACATCAGGCTCACCGATCTATCCTTCAGGTCACTATTCATTTCCCTCGTCCCATGCTTCCACTGCTCACTGCAAACGCTAATGTAACCAGATGGTGGTTTGACCAACAATATAGGTCGCAGACTGGGTCAGGGTTAGGAACAGATTAGGCAGGATTCTTTTATCAGCTAAAATTAACAAATTTATCACCCAAAGTTACTCAAATTACGTTGGAAAGATACATGACAAACAGTTTGGATATTACAAAGCTGAGTACCAATGTTTCTCTTTCTAAAAGTACTGACACATGCACACGCTTGATGACCAACAGAACAACAACATCCCGGCAGAGCCTTAATTTGGAAAACTGTGCCGAAATATTAATTGAACTCATGATGAAAGGAAACATAAGTGATTGTTCCAAATATCATTCAGCTTATGGAGTTATTCTGTTCTTACAATCTACTGGTAATGGGATCACTTCCTGGAATAGGTGATTTTGCTGAATTCCCTTTACTTCAGGCAGTGGGGCGATTCCAGTGAATCCTCAACAGGAATCCTCCATGAGTGGCAAAGATGACTGAGGAATTTTCAGCTCACGCACATTGCTGGGAAGAGGAACACGGAGAGGGAGGGACCAACAGGCAGTTCCTTCTCAGGAAGGATACATTTCCTACATCTCTGAGTTGAATCACACAATACCATTAACCAGCCCCAAACTGGACCAAATGAGGTCTCTTTGGACAGTATTTGAACTGTACGACTCCATTGCATTCCCTTCTCTATGTAGGTACATCATTGCTGCTGTGGTATGCAGAGTTAATACTTCCGTAACAAACAGCCCCATTAGATTTGAAGATGTGTTTACATGTCCCTGTATACTTTTAAAATGCAACTTTTAATATCTTCATAGTATCTTCATTTAAATGAATAAATCTTCGTCTTAAAGTACTTCCCCAGTCTGTTCTCCCAGACAAGATGAAATATTCATCAGATATGCAACAGCTTAAAATCTTATATGGTCAATAAGAACATTTCTCATTCTCAGGCCTAAACATCTAATCGTACATAACATAATGCCTTCATTCCAAGAATGAGTAAAGAGAAACTTCTTTGAAAAGTTTCAAAAACACTTTGTTTTTGACTTCAGTGGAATTACAACCACACACAGTACATCAGATGTCGTGTCAGCAACGGCCTGTACAGATGCAGTCAAACATCCTTAAGGTCAGACCCAATACTCTTTGCAAGAAAAAAAAATCATTGCATTTATTTTCCAAATCACGTGCTGCATCTACAGACTAACATGATGTGATTTACGTACCAGGACACAGGAATCCCTTTGTACCACTGAGTTCTGCATTCTGCCTCCAGTTACATAGTTTATTGTTGTTTTATGGGGTGCAGGTTTGCTCGCTGAGCTGTAGGTTTGATATCCAGACCTTTCATTAACTGGCTCGATAACATCATCAGTGGAGACCTCCAAGTGAAGCGAAGCTGTTGTCTCCTGCTTTTAAGTTTTATGTTTGTCCTGGATGGGTTTCCTGGGGTTTGTGGTGATGTCATTTCCTGTTCGTTCTCTGCGGGGTTGATAGTTGGTATCTAGATCTATGTGTTTGTTTATGACGTTGGAGTGTCAGACCTCTAGGAGTTCTCTGGCTTGTCTTTGCTTAGCCTGTCCCAGGATAGATGTGTTGTTACAGTCGAAATGGTATTGTTTTTTTCTCCATGTGTAGGGCTATGTGGGTGTCATTTTGTGGCTAGCTGGTGTTCGTGTATCCTGGTGGCTAACTTTCTTCCTGTTTGTCCTACGTAGTGTTTGCGGCAGTCCTTGCATGGAATTTTGTAGACGACGTTGGTTTTGTCCATGGGATGTACTGGGTCTTTTAAATTTGTTAGTTTTTGTGTGAGAGTGTGGGTGGGTTTATGCTTCCTCTGAAACACAAACTTCCCGTCACTGACTTTGTGCAATTTTTGTTGCTGAAGGTTTGCTCACGACCCTCCCCTGTCTGTATCCCATTGCAGAGACAGTGTCAACACGTGACATCTTATGGAATGACTATTCTGGTGTCTGAGCAAATTGAACTCCAGTCCATTCAGCCCCTTCATCCAAATCAATAATCAGGATTATAAACTGTTGATGACCCCACCCTGATCCCTAAGGAATTCCACTAGTGACAGCTTTCCAACATGGAAATAAATAATAATCTCTACTCTGTATTTCCTACTAGCTGACCAGGGCTCCCCTGTTCCTGTGTATCTGCCCAGAAAGGTTGCATGGTCTCCTGCTATGCTGTGTAGCTGAGTGTTGATTTGTTTCTGATCTCAGTGATCCTCCTTCCATCCATTTGTTGTCAGATGATCAGGTATAGTTCGTACCGTCAATGATCCTGATCCCTGAGAGTTTAAAAATGAGCACAGAATATAGACCAAGATCTGGGGGGACCGCTACCCGGTCAGAAATGCGGTCTTTCAGATGCAGCAATAGAACCATTCTGCAATATCAGTCATGTGCTCAATTCTCACCAGACAGACACTGAGGAAGAGGGGAGATTTCCTATTAGCCTGATTAACATGTATCCCCTTAACAATACAACCAATAATGTTAATCATTAATATCATTTTTGGCTGTTGGTGATGTGTTGAAAAATTGTCGCAGTCACTACACATTAAAATAAAGTATTGTCTTTGAGAGGTGACCTTATACATGTTTTCAATATCATGAGGGGCATGGAAAGGGTAAATAGGCAAGGTATTTTTCCTGGGGTAATTGAGTGCAGAACTAGGAGGCATAGGTTTAAGGTGAGAGGGGAATGATATCAAAGGGAACTAACGAACAACTTGTTCACACAGAGTATGGTGTGTGTATGGAATGAGCTGCCAGAGTCAGTGATGGAGGATGGTGTGATTACAATATTTAACGTCATCCAGATGGGTATATGGAAAGGAATGATTCAGAGGGAAATGGGCAAAATGCTGGCAAATGATACTAAATTACTGTAGGACATCTGGTTGGAACGGACGAGTTGGATGAAAGAGTCTGTTTCTCTGATGTATATCTCGAAGACACAATGACGGAACCCTTCATTCTATTCCTGTGTATCTCCTTAGAGGGGCAGAATGTCCCCCCCCCCCCCACCTCATTGCAGTGATACTGACTGGCTGAATGAGGTATTCCTCTCACTCTGTAACAGGCTCAAGGGGTGCAGTGAGCGAACAACATATGAGATAGGAGCTCCAGCCGGCTGCTGAGTTTATGAAGATCATGGCTGGTCTGTTTGCGGCTTAAAACTCGAAAGAAATGGACCATTCAGCCCCTCAAACGTATCCCACATTCCCATTGACTCTGTTCAGTAAAGTTTTTATCAAACTCAGCCTCACTGCTCTCTTAGGCAGACATTTCCGATTGCGTAAACTACAAAGCGTACAAAACTGGTGCAGAACTAGAGTGTTTCGTCCATCAAGTCTAATCAGCTGTTCGATCATGGCTGACATGTTTCACAACAAAATTCTCCCGCCTTCACACTGTAACGCTTGATCCCCTTATCAATCGAAACATATCTATCTCTGCCTT
>NC_057717.1:12839296-12890988 GCF_004010195.1 Chiloscyllium plagiosum
ACGGAGGGAATGGTCTTCATTGAATGCAGATAGAGGTGGGGAGGGAAATATATCTCTGGTGGTGGGATCTGTTTGTAGGTGGTACAAATGGGGGAGGAAAATATATTGTATCTGGAGGTTTGGTGAGGTGGAAGGTGAGGAACAGGGATGTTATTTTCCTGTTGCATTAGGAGGGGTGGGATTCGAAGGCAGATGTGTAGGAAGTGGATAAGGTGCGATGCAGGGCATCGTCGACCATGTGGGAGGGGAAATTGCGATTTTTGAAGAAGAGGGCCATCTAAGGTATACACTGGATTCAGATTGTGGCACTGTAAAAGCAGGCCAGATCAGGCAGTATCCAAGGAGCAGGAAAATCGATGTTTTGAGCAAAACCCCTTCAGCAGGAATCGGACGTTTGCCAGAAACATTGCCTGTCCTGCTCATCGGATGCTGCCTGACATGCTGTGCTTTTCCAGACCACACTCTCGACTCTAATCTCCAGCATCTGCAGTACTCACTTTCGCCTACTCACTAGGTTCAGCCACTTCTGTAATACTGCCTTGAATCTGGTTCTCCCTGCTATAGAAAATATGTTGTTAAACTTGAAAGGATGCAGTGAAGATCCATACGTCTGTTGCTGATGTTGAGGTAGCGCGTGATGTTGAGCTACACGGAGAGTGTGAATGGGCTGGGGCTATGTTCCCTGGACCATTGAGTCTGAGGAATGACCTCACTGAGGTTTATCGCGGTGAATCCCGATAATCCAGGGTGAACAATGTCAAAGACCATGGAAATAGACAGGACAGTTATTCACATTAAAACTAGACAATCAATTCCTGACTCAGGCGACTGACTGTGTGGAGTTTGAACGTTCTTCCCGTGTCTGCGTGGGTTTCCTCCGGGTGCTCCGGTTTCCTCCCACAGTCCAAAAGATGTGCAGGTCAGGTGAATTGGCCATACTAAATTGCCCGTAGTGTTAGGTAAAGGGTTAAATGTAGGGGAGTGGGTGGATTACGCTTCGGCGGGTCGGTGTGGACTTGTTGGGCTGAAGGGCCTGTTTCCACACTGTAAGTAATCTAATCTAATCTAATTACTCATGGGACAAGTTGCCAAAAATATGCAAGTAGACTGAAGAATTGGGACTGGCCAGAGGATTCAGAATTTGGAGGGTCCAATCACAAGAATGAGAACAAAAATAAAGTCATTGCCATATCGACTGGAATGATTAGTTATATCACATTCTCAATCTACATCAAAGAACCAGCCCTGACACCATAAATCCGGATAAGATATCTGTTCAACATGAAGCAGTGTGCAGACCAGGCTCGTGTACTGCTGAACATGACCCTGCAATCGTTCCAAAGATGCACACTGAGCGGACCATAGCAGTGCATTGATCTATAAACCCAGATCAGAAATGTTTTCAGCAAGGAGCACTGTGCAGACCGGGCTGATGTACTGTACAATGAAAGCCACAATGTGCCCAGAGTGGAAAGGTATGCAGACCACAGCAATGCATTGATCTATAAACCCAGGTAAGACATGTTACCAGGGTGTGGAACTGTGTCCACCACCTCAGTACATTACTCAGTAACACTGTGTTAGATCACTGTCCAGCGTGGGGAAACTTGCAGCCCATACTGGGAGTGACAGAATGTGCGGCTCCCGTCCATTTACAGCTCCATATCTACACTGTGTCATTATAAGGGGTACTGTGGGTGTGAACATGACTGCCATAGAGCGATCGCCTGGGAATCAGTTTAAATGCCAACAATTGGAAGGAGTTTGGGGTATAGACAGAGAGGGCGAAATTGAGAGACATTGCCATGGATGGATGTGTTCCCAGGTTCCAGAATGTTGAAATGTAAACGTTTCAATAGTATCCTGCAACATAAGCCAGTGCTTCCAGGAATGATGGGTGAACAGGATATTGGTGTGAGGTCAGATGATGGAAAGTATTGGATGAGCATTTGTTCTGCAGCTTTGTAACTTGGAGAAGGGTCAGTACAGACTACGATTCATTGGGCTGTATCTAACAATAACTTGTTTCAGTAACATTTTTCTTGAGTGTGACAGAGGGATTGTCTGCAAGAGGTCGTGCTAGTTTCTTGGTACTATCTTATTGAACTCACCTTATTAACTACCCACCCACCCCTTGGTATCCCTCTCATTCAATGCCAGCCCGATTCTCCCACCCATCATGGTTGGAGGTACTCACCATCGCCCGGATATCCCTGGATAATACATGATCGCTGGCACTGGTGCCATCGTTAAAAGACCAATGGGCACACGGTTGAGCTTTCTCAATTCGGAGCTGTCCTGCACAGTTTACCCCGAGTATGGCAGATAAGGGGCAAATATACGATGATTTGTCGATGAGGCAAGGACGTCCTGGTTGATGGGCTAGTACAGAGGAGGACCATTTTCTTCCCAGAGGGGGCCACACCGCCAGACACACTGAACATAGTCTGAGCTCACCATGCACCTCAGTGCAGTACCTGCAGCCTGAAGAAATGTCCAGCACTACAGGACAAGCATCAAAAACCTTCCGCATTCTGTCAGGATAAGGGTCACTATGCTCTCTGCTCCCTCACAGTCACTGTGTATCTGTGATCGCACCAACTCCTGAACAAGGCTCACGCTCCACCACTCTCACTGCATTGCGTTCTCTGTTTCCCCCCACCGCCCGCCTCTCTCTCTCTCCATCCACTACACACCTTACACTGACAGCATTGCATGGACACATCACTGTGGACTGACTCCCTCCGGACACCTCACCATGTCCACCCTCCCCACCTGCACCAGCACTAAGAGCAAGGCCACCCACTCCCACCCTCCCTCCCTTCCTTCCATTCCAGGAGAAACAGCCTGAACTAGGACAGAAAGGGCCAAGCCGGGCGGTGGAGTGCCCGATATCCGTTCCCTCACCCCCTCCGCCTGCCATGTGGGGAGGACCCTGGTACGTTTCGGAGAGGATCGGGACGCCTCATGTGGAGATTTAGAAACATCCACATCCCACCAACCGAGTCAGGAGCAATGTTCAGTGAAGGGCAATTCTCAATTTAATCCCACTTGCAGCTTCGTCTCCCCCCGGCGCAACTTAGAAGCTGTGGCCCTGATGCCATTTCCCTTTTGTGTCGAGCTGGTACACATGGAATCCCCACGGTCTTGGTGGGCAGAAGGGTGGGCTCATAACACATCGTCACCACCACCTCCCAGGAAGGGAGCATGGAGATTCCCTCCTACACCTCCCCCTGTAAACAGCTCAGATACTGAAACTAATCTGTGATAGTTACTGCTCTCCACACTTGTCCTGACAGCTTCAATAATCTGTGCTCATATACACCCAGGGCCTTTTGTTCCTGCACTCCTTTTATAACGGCACAGCCTGTTTTATATTGTATTTCAATGTTCTTCCTACCGAAGTGTATCACCTCACATCGCTCTGCATTGAACCTCATCTGTCATAAACCTGAAAATTACACCAACGTGTGATTGTCCTGTTGGAGTTCCACACTGTCTATCACAAACTTTATAATTCTTCCAGGTTTGGTATCTGCAAACATTGAAAATGTCCTACAGTCACACGCCACATATAAATACCCACTCACTCACTATTGTGAGCAAGTGCAATATTCACACACTCCCTAAGGATAGACTTAAATACTGACACACACCAGACAGTGTAAGTGAAATATTGACAAGAAAGACATGGAACAAGAGAATTACTGAAAGACACCCCATGTCTATATTAGTTTCCGCGTATAAGTGAGTGTCTGTATGACTCTGTATTAGTGTTTGTGTGTACCTGTGTGTATCAGTGTGGGGCGAGACTGACAGTCTCTGTGGTGCTTAAAGTGATGTAATATCCCCCTGACACGAGTTCTGAGGAAGGGTCACTCTACGTGAAACGTTAACTTTCACTTCTGTCCACAGATGCAGCCAGGCCAGCTGAGCTTTCTGTTGCTGTCAATCTCTGCTGGCATCCCCACACCACTGTACAGGTGGGAGTGGAGAGTGAGAATCATCGGGGACAGGGTGAGGGTAGCAGCTCACAGCACCATCGACACACACTCACACAGACAGACGCACACACACACACAGAAACAGACACATAACATGCACAGAGAGATAGATACACACAGGGGGCACACAGAGACACATATAGACACACAAAAATAGACAAACGCGGAAAGAAATATGCAGATACATGCTTGTGCATACAAACACACATGGTGTCAAAGAGTTACACTGGGTGTTTGGAAACAGACCTATCGGCCCATACAGTCCATGCTGATGATAATCTCAAACTGAACCAGTCCCACCTGCATGCGCTTGGACCATATTTTCCCAAACCTTCTCTTATACTTGTACTTAATCAAATGTCTTTTAAACGTGGTAACTTTACCAACATGCATCACTTCTCAGGATGTTCATCCATTCAGGAACCAAATGATGTGTAATCAAAATGCACTTCCTGGGTCCTGATCAGGTATAAATGAGAACTCTGTGGGAAGCTCGGGAAATGAGCGCTGGGAATCTTAATGGCATGTTCTTATCATCAATAGCCAAAGGTGAGGTACTGGAATACATGAGGCTGACTAACTTGGTGTCATCATTAAACAAACTGGGAAGGAAAAACCAGTGAACTATAGACCAATGATCCTGACATCGGTGGTGGGCAAATTATTGGAGAGAATCCTGAGGGACAGGATGAAATGTATTTGGAACGGCAAGGACCAATTAGGAATAGTCAACTTGGCTTTGTACATGGGAAATCATGTCTCACAAACATGATCATTTTTGTTTGAAGAAGTAATGAGAAGGATTGACGAGGGCAGAACAGTGCATGTGATCTATATGGACTTCAGTAAGGAGTTCAACAAAGTTCATCATGGTATACTGGTTAGCAAGGTTAGAGGTCATGGAATACAAGGAGAAGTAGCCATTTGGATAGAGAACTGGCTCAAAGGTATAAGGCAGAGGGTGGTGCTGGTGGGTTGCTTTTCATACAGGAGGCATGTGACCAGTAGAGTGCCACAAAGTTCGGTGCTGAGTGCACTGCTATTTGTCATTTATATAAATGATTTGGATATGAACACAGGAGGCATGATTAGTACGTTTATAGATGACAGCAAAGTTGGAGGTGCAGTGGACATAGAAAAAAGGTTATCACAGTATAACGGGATCTTAATCAGATGAACCAATGGGCTGAGGAGTGGCAGATGAAGTTTAATTTAGGTAAATGTGAAATACTGCAATTTTAAAAGAAAACCAAGGCTTGGCTTATACATTTAAAGTTATGCTCCTGGGGAGTGTTGCTCAACAAAGAGATCTTGGGGTACAGGTTCATAGCATTTTGAAAGTGGAATCGCAGGTATATAGGATAGCGAAGAAGGTGTTTGATATGGTTGCCGATGTTGTTCTATGCATTGAATTTAAGAGTTCGCAGGTCATATTGCGAATGTACAGAACATTGGTTAGGCCACTTTTGAATACTTCGTGCAATTATGGCTTCAAACATAGAGGAAAGATGAGTGAAACCAGAAAGGATTCAGAGAAAAGTTTACAAAGATACTGCCAGGGTTGCGGGTTCTGAGATTTATGGAGAGGCTGAGTAGGCCGGGATTACTTTACCTGGAGCACCAGCGACTGAGAAGTGATCTTAGAGGTTCCAAAGTCATAAGTGGAATGGATAGCGTGAATAGCCAAGGTCTTCTTTCCAATGTAGCACGTTCCAAAGCTCGAGGGCATAGGTTGAAGGTGAGAGGGGAAAGACTTAAAACGTATCTAAGGAGCAACCGTCTCAATTAGAGCGTTCCGTGTATGTAATGAGCTGCCAGAAGAAGTTATGGGGGCTGGTACAATTACATTTAAAAGGCATCTGCATGGGCACACGAAAAGGAAGCTTTTAGTGGATATGGACCAAATGCGAGCAAATGGAACTACATTAATGACGGACATCTGGTCAGTAGGGACGAGTTGGACACCTCTATGACACTATGTCTTCTGTTAAACTTTCTCCTGTCATCTTAAAATTACCCCCAGTCTTGAAATCCACCACCCGAAGGAAAGGACACCTGCCATTCAACATTATCTATACCCCTAATTGATTTATAAGCCTCTATAAGGTTGATAAGGTCTGAACCTTCTATGCTGCAGTGGAAAAGGTCCCAGTGTATCGAGACTGTCCTTATAACTTAAACACTCCATTCTCAGCAACAGCCTGGTAAATCTTTTCTGAACCGTCTCAGTTTAATAATATCCTGAATGTGACTGGGTGACCAGAACTACACACAGAACTTCAGGAGAGACCTCACGAATGTCCAGCACAACTTGAAGATAATGTTCCACCTCCTGTACTCAAAGGTCTGAGCAATGAAGGCCAGCAAGTCAAACGCCTTCATACCTACCCTGCCCACTCATGCAGCAAAATTCAAAGCAATATACCAGAACCACTCGATCTCCTACTTCTACAACACTAACAATGGCCTGACATTGAATTGTATATATCCTCTCGTTGTTTGTTTTACCAAATTCTGATACCTTGTAATTATCGAAACTAAACTCCATCTGCCACTCCTCAGCCCAGTGAGTGATAGTACTGGGGTAGAAAGGCTGGCAAGTAGTTCGCTGCCTTGGATCATTTCGTGGTTTTAAGAAGAGGGCCGTCACACGTTAGAGGCGGGAAAGAGTGATTGGTGTTTTTGATCCAGAAAGTATGCTCTTTCTTTATCTCTGGTGTTCAGTGATTGGTGTCTGTTCCAGATCCTTTATAGTGCAGAGTGTGTCTGCAGGATGTCTTTCCCTCATATTGCAGATGTCAGATAATAGTCACTTAAGTTGGAAATCATAGCCAAAGAACTAAAGATCTTCATAATTTATCTCGAAGGCAGAGCACATAAACTCAACATCCTATTTTTGAGGTGAGTACCTTTCATCTGTTAAACAATGTAATTCTTTTAACTGTGTAATTCAGTAAAAGTGAACCAAATTTTAATGAATCCACAACGAGCTGAAAGCTAACATTTAAAATGTGACCCAAAATCTGGGCATGTTTTAAGTCTTGTGTAGTGGGTAACTCCCATGCCTCTGAGCCAGAGCTCTGGGTTAGATTGCAATACCTGAACTTGCGTGGTAGTGCGTCTCACTCTGGGCCAGAAGGTCTAGATTCAAGTCCTGCCTGTCAAGGAGGTATGTCACAGTATTTAACAACAGTCTGATGAACAAACACACAGGAGACTAATGTTGCAGCTTTAGTGATTGTTGACAAGTAGTTGTGGTGTCCGAACCTCTGAGCCCAAAAGTCTAGATTCAAATCCCACAGCGGTGTTTCAAAATGTGGCTGAACAAGTTGATTAAAATGGTTTTAGAATTGTGACTTGATACAGAAGGAAGAGGTGTCAGTATTGAATTTCAAAATTTAGGCCCGGAATGACTGAAAACACAGCCTTTGGTGTTGATTGGAACACATTTACACATACTAGTGGTTTATAAAATCCTGAAGACCATGGATAGTGTGAATAGTCAGGGTCTTTATCCCAGGGTAGCGAACTCCACAACTAGAGGACGTAGATTTAAGGTGAAATGGACAGAGGGTGGTGCATGTATGCAATGAGATGCCAGAAGAAGTGGTGGAGGCTGGTGCAATCACAACATTTAAATGGCATCTGGATAAGGACATGAATTAGAAGGGTTTAGAGGGATATGAATTAGAAGGGTTTAGAGGGAAAATGAAACAAAGTTAATTTACGACATCTGGTTGGCAAGAATGAGTTGGACCAAACGGTGTGCTGTGCAACTCTATGATTCATTGATGCAATTAATCATGATCTCTTTATAATCTTACGTGACCTTCTTCACCTTCCACGATATAACTAATCTTGGTGTTATCCATAAACGTGCTCACGATACATCCTATTATTTGCATCTAAATTACTGATATAAATGACAACCTAAAGTGGATCCAGCAAAAAATCCCTGTGGAGTGCCGCTGATCACAAGCCTGCAGTCCAAAAGACAACCCTCCTCCATTACCCTCTGTCACCTGCCAATAAGCAGATACACACACACAGACATACGATGACATAGACACAGTTTTGTCTTTAAGGCAGAGATAGATATGTTTCAATTGATAACGGAATCAGGCATTACAGTGTGAAGGCGAGACAATTTTGTTGTGAAACATGTCAGCCATGAACGAACAGCTGATTCGACTTGATGGACCAAACACTCTAGTTCTGCACCAGTTTCGTACGCTTTGTAGTTTACGCAATCAGAAATGTCTGCCTAAGAGAGCAGTGAGGCTGAGTTTGATAAATTCTTTACTGAACAGAGTCAGTGGGAGTGTGGGAGATATTTGAGGGGCTGAATGGTCCATTTCTTTCCTATTCGTTGTGCCCTCATATCTAAAAAAAGAGGTGACTTGCTTTAAAGTTCATACACTTTTAAATTTAGAGGTTCTCCCATTGAAGATTGAGATAAGGATGTTCTTATCTACTTAGGTTCGTGCTGTCTGAGGTATTCTCATCCCCATGGAACAGTGAAGACTGGGCCATTGAAGATATTCAAGGATGACCTTGACTGACCTTTGGTGGACAGGGGAGTCCGTGCTTATTGAGAATAGACAGGAAAAGAGTTTTCAGCCGCAAACAGACCAGCCATAATCTTCATCAACTGAGCAGCCGGCTGGAGCTCCTATCTCATATGTTGCTCTCTCACTGCACCCCTTGAGCCTGTTACAGAGTGAGAGGAATACCCCATTCAGCCAGTCAGTATCACGGCAATGAGGTGGGGGCCCATTCTGCCCCTCTAAGGAGATGCACAGGAATAGAATGAAGGATTCAGTCATTGTGCATTAGAGATATACATCAGGGAAACAGACTCTTTCATCCAACTCGTCCGTTCCAACCAGATGTCCTACAGTAATTTAGTATCATTTGCCAGCATTTTGCCCATTTCCCTCTGAATCATTCCTTTCCATATACCCATCTGGATGACGTTAAATATTGTAATCACACCATCCTCCATCACTGACTCTGGCAGCTCATTCCATACACACACCATACTCTGTGTGAACAAGTTGTTCGTTAGTTCCCTTTGATATCATTCCCCTCTCACCTTAAACCTATGCCTCCTAGTTCTGCACTCAATTACCCCAGGAAAAATACCTTGCCTATTTACCCTTTCCATGCCCCTCATGATATTGAAAACATGTATAAGGTCACCTCTCAAAGACAATACTTTATTTTAATGTGTAGTTACTGCGACAATTTTTCAACACATCACCAACAGCCAAAAATGAAATTAATGATTAACATTATTGTTTGTATTGTTAAGGGGATACATGTTAATCAGGCTAATAGGAAATCTCCCCTCTTCCTCAGTGTCTGTCTGGTGAAAATTGAGCACATGACTGATATTGCAGAATGGTTCTATTGCTGCATCTGAAAGACCGCATTTCTGACCGGGTAGCGATCCCCCAAATCTTAGTCTATATTCTGTGCTCATTTTAAAACTCTCATGGATCAGGATCATTGACGGTACGAACTACACCTGATCATCTGACAACAAATGGCTGGAAGGAGGATCACTGAGATCAGAAACAAATCGACACTCAGTTACATAGCATAGCAGGAGACCATGCAACCTTTCTGGGCAGATACACAGGAACAGCGGAGCCCTGGTCAGCTACTAGGAAATACAGAATAGAGATTATTATTTATTTTCATGTTGGAAAGCTGTCACTAGTGGAATTCCTCAGGGATCAGTGTGGGCTCATCAACAGTTTATAATCCAGATTATTGATGTGGATGAAGGGGCTGAATGGACTGGAGTTCAATTTGCTCAGACACCAGAATAGTCATTCCATAAGATGTCAAGTGTTGACACTGTGTCTGCAATGGAATACAGACAGGGGAGGGTCGTGAGCAAACCTTCAACAACAAAAAATGCACAAAGTTAGTGACGGGAAGTTTGTGTTTCAGAGGAAGCATAAACCCACCCACACTCTCAAACAAAAACTAACAAATTTTAAAAAAAACCAGTACATCCCATGGACAAAACCAAAATTCGTCGTCTACAAAATTCCAAGCAAGGACTGCCACAAACACTATGTAGGACAAACAGAAGAAAGTTAACCACCAGGATACACGATCACCAGCCAGCCACAAAATGTCACGACCCTCTCACCCACGTAGCCCTACACATGGAGAAAAAACAACACCATTTCGACTGGGACAACACATCTATCCTGGGACAGGCAAAGCAAAGACAAGCCAGAGAACTCCTAGAGGCCTGACACTCCAACTCCAACGTCATAAGCAAACACATAGATCTAGATACCATCTATCAACCCCGCAGAAAACGAACAGGAAATGACATCACCACAAACCCCAGGAACCCCATCCAGGACAAACATAAAAATTAAAAGCAGAAGACAACAGCTTCGCTTCACTTGGAGGTCGCCACTGATGATGTTATCGAACCAGGTAATAAAACGTCTGGATATCAAACCTACAGCTCAGCGTGCAAACCTACACACCATAAAACAACAATAAACTATGTAACTGGAGTCAGAATGCAGAACCCGGTGGTACAAAGGGATTCCTGTGTCCTGGTACGTAAATCACATCATGTTAGTCTGTAGATGCCGCACGTGATTTGGAAAATAAATGCAATGAATTTTTTTTTCTTGCAAAGAGTATTGGGTCTGACATTAAGGACGTTTGACTGCATCTGTACAAGCCGTTGCTGAGACGACGTCTGATGTACTGTGTGTGGTTGTAATGCCACTGAAGTGAAAAACAAAGTGTTTTTGAAACTTTTCAAAGAAGCTTCTCTTTACTCATTCTTGGAATGAAGGCATTATGTTATGTATGATTAGATGTTTAGGCCTGAGAATGAGAAATGTTCTTATTGACCATATAAGATTTTAAGCTGTTGCATATCTGATGAATATTTCATCTTGTATGGGAGAACAAACTGGGGAATTACTTTAGGACGAAGATTTATTCATTTAAATGAAGATATTATGACGATATTAAAAGTTGTATTTTAAAAGTATACAGGGACATGTAAACACATCTTCAAATCTAATGGGGCTGTTTGTTACGAAAGTATTAACTCTGCATACCACAGCAGCAATAATGTACCTACATGGAGAAGGGAATGCAACGGAGTCATACAGTTCAAATACTGTCCAAAGAGACCTCAGTTGGTCGAGTCTGGGGCTGGATAATGGTATTGCGTGATTCAACTCAGAGAGGTAGGAAATGTATCCTTCCTGAGAAGGACCAGCCTGTTGTTCCCTCTCTCTCCGTGTTCCTCTTCCCAGCAATGTGCGTGAGCTGAAAACTCCTCAGTCATCTTTGCCACTCATGGAGGATTCCTGTTGAGGATTCAGTGGAATCGCCCCACTGCCTGAAGTAAAGGGAATTCAGAAAAATCACCTATTATAGGAAGTGATCCCATTACCAGTAGATTGTAAGAACAGAATAGTTCAATAAGCTGAATGATATTTGGAACAATCACTTATGTTTCCTTTCATCGTGAGTTCAATTAATATGAATACAAGGGCTTAGCTAAGAGTGACTGGTCATGATATCAAGGCGGTTTTTTAACTGAGGATGACATCAAGGAGCCTGAGCAAAATCGCACTTCATAAGAATCCATTGCAAACTCTCCGCTGTTTGGAGTCATTCACAGCACAATGGAAGATGTTCATCATAAGTGGACATTAATAATCTCAGCTGTGGGACATCACTGCAGGAGACCCTCAGTGGAGCTCCCCTAGTTCAGACATCTCGAGTTTGTCAGCGGGGAATACATGCAGTGTGGAAGCAGGTCAGTCAGCCCATTGAGGTCTAACCAAACAGAAGTAGGGATATTGACTGTAGGTATACAATGTTCAGAACACTTCTCTCAGGTCCTAAAGTAGTCTGTGTCCTTGCGCAACAAGACCTGGACAGCATTCAAGTTAACGTGTCGGCAACATTCATGGAAAAGCGCTGCCAGACACTGCACTTTTCGGCAGTAAACGAAGGAGTTCATTCTGTACTCCAATCTGGCTTCACAAGAATGTGGAAAAGTCATTCAGCCCATTAAAACTATTGTGCAAAGGAGGGACAGCCCATTCAGTCCCTCTTGCCTGTCACGCAGGAAGACAAGCAGTCTGTCCAACACCACATGTCGCTTACACTGTATCAGACAGAGACCATTTCACACCTGGATTCATTAAAAGGGAACAGGAAGAGATCATTCAGATTCTCAAGTCACTAACTAGGCACAGGAAGATGTCAGAGATGGTCCAACATCACAAACAAATGGAGCAGGTTCTGCGTAGATAAGACTGCTCCACCTTGTTCCTCGTGGCGACATTACTCATACATAGGTGTTAATTTAACATGATATCCTGGGAGTAGGAATGAAGCCAATTTTTAACCAGTTTCAAAGGCATCTTCCATCGCTGAGAAAGCAGACACATGTTCTCTCTGGAAGTAAACAGCCATGTTCTCCCTGGAAGTAAACAGCTGGTGGGGAATGGCTAACTTTTTCAGAATGAAGATATCATGGCGTCTGACAGGATTGAGTGAAATCTAACACTGAGTGCAGGGTCACACTGTAAGTGTGCATAAAACTGTTCAGAGTTCATTCAGAACCTGCACCCCTCTGCCAATCTGATGAGTTCTATGCACAGGCATGTAAACTATCAGGAAACGAGCATCCTATGGAAAATACGGAATTTATCACCTTATCAATGGCTGCTTGAGATATAATGAGGGTGCATCCATAACCATCAAATTTCAGCTTCTTATTCTCTCACAAACATGCACAGTAAACACGTAATTACTGTACTCTGTCCTTATGTTAACACCATGCCAGGGTTCAGTCTGGTGAAACTACTTTGCACTGTCTCGGTGACATGGAGATCATATTTATAAAGCAGACTCTGTACGCAATACCCTAAATACTGGCTCAACAAAACAGTACCATTGAGTAAGATATATTTACTCTGGTATTTCAATAATTTTCCATGATGGACCACATATCCTTTACAGTTAGTAGTACTTCCTGCCCCATACGAATTCTGTTAGTGACTTATAACCAAGGACATCCAGGTCCTTTTCAACAACAGCCCATCCCAAACTCTCACCATTTAATAAACTTAAATGTGAATGATGGTATTTGTTGTTTACATCTGAATCATTTTTATATCTTGTGCACAGCTATTGCACAAGATCTGATCCTTCTGAGACCCCACAATCCTTTCGTCCAGAGAGAAAAAAAGCTACTTTGTTCATTTTGCCCATTATCCAATTTTTAATCCATTCGGTGTATTCCACCCTTATCTACCCATGGACTCTAACATTCTCCACCCACCTGTATTTAAAAATGTCAAACTTCTTCTGAAAATTCAAATACGTCACTCCCGCTGTTTCTCAGTTGTCAATGATACAAAGGACAGAGTCCACAAACTCCAGCAGGTTTAACAAATATCATTTCCCTTACTAATCTCGGCCAAATCCATCAAAATATATCATTGTTCTCCAGGTGTCTAGTGGTCACATTTATTATAAAAGACTGCAATGTTTTTTTCTCACAGCTGACATCAAGCTACTTAGTTTAATGTTTTCACTCTCTGTCCTGTTTTAAATATTTATGTTTACAATATTTATGTTTTCCACGCTACAGGATCCTTTCCAGACTCAAACCAGCTCTGCAGAATAATTAGTAATTCTTTCACTGGTTCTGTTGCCACCTCCTCAATACTCAGGGATGGAACTAATCAGATGTAGCTCCTTACCAACTTTTAATTCGAATGGATTTTTAAAAACATACTCTTCATTAATTCTACCTGCGCGCAGTTCTGCATGTTCACCAGTCCCCCTGTTCCCTTGTATATCTGGAAGTTTGCTTCTGTACCTTCATCAAGGAGAGGGAGTCAATGTCTTCCTCTCAGCTGGCAGATGGTTTCTGACAGCCAGTGAATATTTCGGAGGACTGCACTTCGGAGATGATGAGTATGTTAACAACTCCTGCTGGAAAGTTCCAGAATTAATACAGTTCATTTCATGGTGAGGGGCAGCATAGTCCTGTCCCTGGTGTGAGTTTGTAGGTTATACCGATGGAGGGGACACAGCTCAGTGACCACCTCATTTTTGAAATGTTCACATTTTACGTTTGGAATTGGTTCAGCTAAAAAAACTATTCCTGGAAATCTCAGGGAGGATAGTACAGTACCCAGCCCTTCCCCGTGTACAGAGCTTCCCTTCTGTACAATCGCGGCTCTATTTGCTTCCCAAACACCCTATAAATGCAGTGTCCAGAGTGGGGTCATCAGACCTTCAGGTCTCCCTGAATACATGCAGCAGCTGATAATACACAAACCCGAGGGAAGCTGATAATACACAAACCCACTGAACCTCCCCTTACTGTCTAATGATAGGCGAAGTCAAAACCTCTCACACAGACAGTGCACCCATTCCGCATTGAAAATGCTTCTCTTCCTGGCTGAAAAAGCTATTACATCTCTGCACAATCCTACAGTTCAGTCCCTTTTTTTGAAGAAGCAGTTGACAATGTCACATCACGTTTCTCTGTATCCCACCAACTAAAAGGACAGCATACGTATTGCCAATGGAGTTGATCATCACACTCAGAGAAGCGTGATGGAGGGAATATAACTCACTTTAAACAGGGACATATCTAGGTTGCCGTGATATTCAGGAACAAGTGGAAAAATGAGTTATGTTAGAAGAAGCTCTCTTTTTACTTTCCTTCTACTTCATCATCAGCAGTCCCTTTTTTGCTTTTCATTTCTTTCCCTGTCTCTCTCTCTCTTTCTCTCTCTTTCTGGAAATTTCTCCATCCTTTCAACTGACTTCTCCTTCACTCATCCAGCTATCCCCGATAGAAATAATATTATTTCTCGGTTTCTTTCAATGTTGATGTAGGGTCACTAAACTTGCAACTTTATCTGTCTTTCTCCTGACAGAGGCTGCCATACTTGCTGAGATTCTCCAATATTTTCAGACGCTGGAGAATTTTACTTCAAATCTCCAGCATCCACAGTTCCTTGGTTTATTTCTCCTTTAATGTTGTTGTTTCCCGGGATGTCAGCATCACCAGCAATTGCAACATTTGTTGTTCATCACTCACTGCCCTTGACTGTGAGGCCATTTGTCAAGACAATATGGAGCCACCATGTGGTCGTGTATCTGAAGTCACACTTAGTTTCTTTACCAAAGGCTGAAAGTGAAATAATGAAAGAAATCCTGAAGCTTTATGGTTGACATTAGTAAAATGAGATTTCATTCCAATTTTTGTCATTCGAGTTTAAGTTCTGTCATTGGCTGTAATAGGATTTGAAACAATCCCTTTAAGTTTATAACCTATGCCTCTCAATTACCCGTCTAGTGACATTGTTACTCTGATATGGGGTCCGTATTATGAAAAAGCTGGAGAGGCAAGAACAAGTATGTATTCAAAATATTTGCAATTGGAGGAGAGGTCAGAAGAGAACTGGAGCCGTAAATCTCTAGTTAACAAGGGGACAGACAATGACTAATTCAACAACAGTACTGAGGCAGAGCTGGAGACTGGGGATATTACAGAGCTGGGTGTGGGCAGGTTTGATGGCAGACTAAAATACAGAGAAACAGATGAGGGTGAAACGAAGACTAAACGTTCTAAACAAATTTGTTCCCTCTTAGATATTTATGAGTGAGGAGTCTGAGATTGGTGGAAATCAAGTGGAGCTTGTGATTGAATTGAAGTTTATGCATTTGTTAAATATTAATAACTGAAATAGCAATAACCATCACCACAGTTTATAGAAATAACAAAGGTAGGCTGAACAGGAACACCAGTAATAGCGAGGATGGGATGGTAACCTGTTTGAATAATCATCAGTACCGCTTGTATCTGCAACTCTAACCGTGCCCAATCCAGTTAAAGATAGTAAAGACCATCGGATAAACTCCTGTCCATTGTTGGAACATTCCAGTCTCTTGTTCTCAGATTCTGATCCATTGTTGGAACATTCCAGTCTATTGTTCTCAGATTCTGATCCATTATTGGAACATTCTAGTCTAATTTTCTGAGACACTCTTCCTCGCCCTCTCTCTGCAACTGCCGATCCCAATCATCTTCAGGATGACACTGCCACTGATACTGTGAGATAACAGGTTTAAGGAATCCCCTTATTGATAGAAGAGAAAATCCTCCAGTGACACAGTTAAGAGCCATGGAGACTGACATCAATTACAGTCACTGTACAAATAGCGCCAGTTAAACCCTTTCACAACAACCCTGACATATGTCAATAATACTTGGTCTTCCTGAGATGATGACATCGCTGACTATTGGGCTAATGGCACATCTCCAATTGTAAAGTTAGAGGTGAGGCAGAGAGATGATGCTTTCTCTTCACAAGCTCGATAATTCTCCTGCGTTTTGGCAGGGTCGGAATTGCTGTGCTCCAAAGGCCATCTGTGTCTGATCACCAGGCCTGTGCATCCTTTGGCTTTATTTATTTATCTTTAACTTTGACATTTATCTTATCAACATTACACGGCTCAGCTGGGGTTAGGAATTTTTGAGATGCTCCTACAGTGGCATAAGCGGTGTAGATACAGTCCATTCCTTGTGGTCCTTCCAGCCGCAGCCTGGTCCAGTGGAGTGATGGGCAAACTCTCCCAGAACCAGGACTGTTAGGTTTTCCTTTCGCCAGTAATTGCTGGGGTCTCAGCAGAGTTGGAAGGCAATAAATCCCTCCCGGCTGCTACACACTCTGAAATGTATCTCAGAATTGGCTTCTGATGTTCATTCCTCCTGGATTGGAGAACTGCTTGCGAAACAATATGCTTCCTGAATTTGTTTTGTGACAAGTGTGTGTTTCAAGGATGTTACCATGTTGGAGCAGTTACTGTTTAGTAGTTAAATAACCGTCACGTTTTCCAATAAGTTAAGTTATTCCATTTCCTCTTTTTTTATTGTATTTTTTCTACAATGTTTGAATAAATTGTATTTTGCTTAATGTACAATATTTTGTCCAAACGAATTGCATCTGAAACACAGCACCTGACAAATGCCTTTAAAATAAGAAAATGTTCGGGTCGAGACTACCTTCTGCATATATTTGGAGGAGCGTTTGCTCGCCTCCATAGCAAGAAGGACAGGTATTCATTTTTTTTTTCTTTTCCTTTTTTTCTTTTTTTTTCCTTATTTATTTTTGTTTTCTTTTAATAATTTAACCCCCACACTACCACCTAAGTGCGAGGACAGGTATTCATGTTGTAATTGGATAATTACTTAATGGACAATAAGTTGCAGAAACACGGGGTTTGACAACTGAATGCGCCGAGCCGGACCAGTGATAACTCTGTCAGGAATTATATCAGATACACAATCCACCTCACAGATCCAGCCCAGACAGGTATGAGACCAGATGAGATATCTGTTCAGCACGGAGCACTGTGCAGACCAGGCTCAGTACAACTCAGCAATCTGTCCAGGATGGAATACTGTGCAGCTCTCCCTAATCCATTAGCTATCGGTCCAACATAGGGAGTAGTACAGACCACACCAGTGCATTGATTCAGAAACTTGGACGAAACGGTCTGTCCATTATGATGTGATATGCAGCCCACACCAGTGTCTTGCTCTATAAACGTTGATAAGGTATCTGTTCAGTATGGGGAGCTGTACAGTGAATAGCATTGCATTGATCTGTAAACCAGAAGAAGTTACCCTCCCAGCATGTAGAGCTGTATACACCACCCCAGTACATTACTCAGTAACACGGTGTTAGATCGCGGCCGAGCTTGGGGAAACTTGCAGCCCATGCTGGAAGTGACAAAATGTGCAGCCCCCATCTATTTACAGTTCCATATCTCCGTTGAAACATCACAAGGAGTGTTGTGGGTATGAAACTCACTGCCAGAGAGAGATGTCAGGGAAATCAGTTAAATACCAAAAATCAAAGGAGTTTTGGGAAAAGGAGAAAGGGACATTGAGAGACAATTTCATGGAAGATCACTGGTTTCAGAATGCTGAAGTGAAGATATTTCAACGGCATTTTGCAACGTGAGCCAGTATTCCCAGGAATGATGGGTGAACAGGATATCGGTGTGAGTACAGATGACAGAGTTTTGGATGCGGATTTGTTCTTCAGTTTTGTAACTGGGAGTGGGGTCAGAAGAGTCTTCGACTCATTGGGCTCAATCTAATAATAACTTGTCTCAGTGCCATTTTCATTGAGTGTGACAGAGGGATTGTCTGCATGAGTCTGAGCTAATTTTCTGGTGCTACCCTATCGAACGCACCTCATTAACTACCCACCGCACCCCATGGTATCCTTCTAATTCAATGCCAGCCCAATTCTCCCACCCATCATGGCTGGTGGTACTCACCATTGCCCGGATAGCCCTGGGTATTCCATGATCGCTGGCACTGGTGTCATCTCTAAAAGGCCAATGGGCAGACGATTGAGCTTTCTCACTTCGGAGCTGCCCTGCACAGTTACTCAAAGCATTGCAGATAAGGGGCAATTACACCACGGTTTGTAGACAGGAGAACGGAGAGCCTGGTAGATGGGCTAGTACAGAGCCGGACCATTCGCTTCCTAGAGGAGACCACACCACCAGACCCACTGAGCATGGTCTGAGCTGCCTCAGTGCATCTATGGTCTGAAGAAATGTCCAGCTTGACAGGACAAGCATCAATAACCTTCCCCGTTCTGTAAGGATAAGGGTCACCATATTCTCTCTGCTACCTCACACTCACTCTATATCTGTTACAGCACCTACCCCTAAACAGGACTCATGCTCCACCACTCTCTCTGCCGCATGCAGCAGCTTCCCCCTCTGCCTCTCCCCCTCTCTCTCGCCTTTTCAATACCACCAACAACGCAACAGAATGTTCTGGAGAATGCTGATAATGGAATGTTCCAGATAATGCTCCAAATAAATCCAATTTTCAGGAAATTGTCAGTGCCCCAGTATGAAACTCAGAAGGGGAAGGAGTAGAGATGTAAGCTTTTGTAAATCACATATTATGTAAATCCATCATGAGGCCATTCAGCCCTTCAAATGTGCTCTACCATTTAATAAGATCAGGGTTGATCTGATGCTTTTCACAATTCCATGTCACAGGAACTTTCAGTCATTCAAATCCCTGGGTTCCAGTCATTGGCCAGACGACACTCAGGCACTTTTATCCCGGTTTTCTTCAAGCACCTGTTCGAGGGCATTTCCCATGTAGATGGACTCTCCAAACAATGTATTCCATCAGCTTTATACTTTTATGCAATGGTAAGCACATTTTACATAGAGCAATCAAAAATGTGCACTTATTTGTGGAGATCAATATCAAATTTCAATTAATAATTCTGATTATTTCAATTGTCTCACCATATTTTATTCAGCCTAAGACAGCTTCTCAACACTTGTCTCGTTATAAAGTACTATTTATAGCAGAGAACGATTTTATCCTCAGCTGTTATCTTTACCGTGCCACTCATAATTTTGCAGACATGTGGAGAATGTTCAACCTCCACATAGACGTTCGCTCGAGGTTGCAATTGAACCCTTCCATTCCTGATGAAGGGCTTTTATCTGAAATGACGATTCTACTGCATCTCGGATGCTGCCTGACCAGCTGTACTTTTCCAGCACCACTCTAACCGAGACTTTGGAATTGAAACTAGCCGTGCTAACCACAGATCCACCATGCCCCTCTGTTAGATATATACGTTACTTGTGTCTGACTAAAGAAATCTGCCTGACTTCTTCCTATCAGTGAACCTGACCCAGTCTGAGACCTTTATCATCATCTTTTTCACCAATCTGGTCACATTTAAAATCTGTTGTGAGCAGTGGAGGAGTAGGACTAGAAAAGGAAATAGTGACACCCTCCAACCTCTGTCAGAACCGGAGTTAAGAGAAACTCACGAAGTGGGGATTCATTCAAGTGGGAGTTCTCTAACCCAGAAGTTTGGGATGGCTGAATCTTTATATTATATCAAGGCTGGCTACGTCTGATTTTCCATAGACAGGTACATCAGGGATAATGGTGCATGGAGAGATAAGTGCAGCTGGGTCCACAATGAGATGAGTCATAACCTTATTTACTGGTGGACTGGTCTCAAAATGTCGAATGGCCATCTCGTGTCCTTCATCCCTGTGTTCTGATGTTCCATTCAGCCCTTCGGACCTACTACACAGGAGCAGGTCGAGGCCACTCCGATGGTTAAGTGTAATTTCGGAAATGTTCTTGGAAAATCCAAGCTGGGTCAGGAAGTGACCCTCAGCTTCCCCCCAACCCCCCCCCCTCCCCAATCCCTCTTTCGAGGCTTCCCCTCTTTGTAATTTCTGCTCGAAATGTGGGTCATGTTTCAGACCCAGATTCGCTGTGAATACAGCCCCCAATCCAAGCCAGTGTTCACAGAAACAAATCCTCTCTTCTCCCTGAATGCAACATTGTACAACACGACCTCTGGGAAAATGACCATTTTCCAATAGCATAACTTTAGAAGGTTACAAATGGGAACATGCGTGGGTCATTCGGCTCCTCAAGCCTGCACTGTCCATCAGTAAGAACATGGCTGATCTATTCCACGGCTCAACTCCATTTTCCTGCTAACCCGTTGTATCAACTCGCTGAAGTGTCAAAAAAACAATCCACCCCGTCTGTAAATCCATTCACTGAACCAACCCCCACAACTGTCTGGGTTGGGGAGTTCCGGATATTCACTATCTTCTAAGAGGAGACATTTATTTACATCTCAGGCTGGAATAGATATCACTAATTCTGTATCTATGTCCCCGAGTTCGAAACTCTGCCCAGGAATGGAAGCACATTCTCAACATCTACCTTGTCAAGCCCCCTCTGTAACTTGTACGTTTCAGTCATATCACCCTCATTAATTTCAACAACAATGAATAAACGCCTCACCATTTTAGATGTACTCAATAATTGAACCTTTTTTATCCCAGGAACCCGCCTAATGAACTAAACTAGTTACTTGCAGCGTCACCATGCTGACTTTATGGTTCTTTCACACAAACACCCCCATCCCTTTGTACTGCTCTTCAGTTTGTGAGTCCTCTTCATTAAGCAAAAACCTGCGCTTTGGTTCTCAGTGGCATCCCCAAACTCGGAGGTATGTTGCACTCAGCTCTCGCCATCAGGCTATCAGTGTAGATTGTAAATAACTGAAGATACCGGACTGATATTTGTGGTACTCCAGTAGATATGTCTTTGTCAGAAAGATTGATTAATCCTGACTCTCCGATTTCTATGTGTTAACCAACCGTCATGTAATGCTAATACATTATCCAGCATGCTATGATCTTCTGTATTGTGTAAGAACCTTAATCTTGTGATACCATGTGGAAAATCTTTGGAAAGCGTCGTGTCGACAAGTGCCCCTTCATCACGTTCACTTGTTAGATTCTCAGGGATCTCCAGAAAAAAACTTTGCTTGATTTTACAGACAAAATATAGACCCCCCTTTCACAAAACCATGCTGACTCTGCGTGAAGCTTTTCTAAATGCCCTGCAACTCCTTCCTTAATAACAGACTCTCGCAAATTCCCAGTAATAATGGTGAGGCTAAATGGTTCCTGCTTCCTGTCTCGCTCCTTTCAAGAAGACAGGCGCCACATTGAAGGTTCTCCAGTTTCACTGGAACACTCTTGAAATGCAGAGAGTGATGGAATATTTCACACAGTGCCACCAGTCACTCTGTAACCACTTCTATTAAAGCCAGCTATGAATTACTGCTCATCGGCCTACCGTTAATCCTATCTGTTTGTTAAAAGAAACTCTGTTCCTATTGGTTAGAGACAGTTCAAGAACTCCCCTCCTATTACCATTTTGTTTCTATCATTGAAATGCTTACAGTGCCTTCCCCTGTCAGGAATGAATGTAAAATACTGGTGTAAGCTATCTGTCTGTTCCCAGTAGCCAGTTCCCCAGTCACACCCTCTAAATCTCCTCAATATACTTTCCCGACTTTATTTCTACCAAAGGTCACACACTCACCTTGAACATGTTTTCATTTAAACGGAAAAGCTCGAGATGCTTGCGTTTATATTTCTTGCCAATTTAATTACATCATGTCTTTTCTTCCTTTTCTCTCGCTTTCTAGATTCACACAGTCATAGGGCACACAAACAGACCCTTTGTTCTAACTTGTACATGCTAGCCAGGTTTTCCAAAACAAACTAGTCCCATCTGCTTGCACGGGTCCCGTATGCCTCCAAACATTCCTATTTGTCCAAATGTCTTTGAAATGTTATAGCTGTACTTGAATCTACCACGTTTGCTCTGGCATCTCATTCCAGACACACACCATTCTCTGCGTGAAAACGTTACCCCTTTGTCACGTTTAAATCTTCCACCTTTCACCTTAAACCTATGTTCTCTATGTTGAACTCCCCTGCCCTGTGGAAAAGACCTTGACTATTCACCCTATCCATGCCACTCATGATATTATATACTTCTAGAATGTCACTGCTCAACCTCTTACACTCCATCTGTTACTAACTTCAGGAACAAGCATTTCAAGATAAGCACTGCAAATTTGAAGCAATATCCAAAATGACAGGTAAACAAACATCATATTGTGATTTGTTTTTCTCTGTTACAATACTAAGGCAGCATGAAACGCTTACTCGTGCCAAGAAGAAATCAAACACCTGAATTCCTTTTTCTAAAGGGGATGATGATGTCTACAGTGAAAATATTTCTCTGGTCAGATCTTTGTGAGAAACGGAATTATTATACCAGACGGACAGCATGCAGTTGCCTTTAGCAGAGTAAGATGAAGGCTAAGTATACTCTTGGAAATTTGGATTAACTGTGAATTCAGTGCAAAGGGGGAGAGGTGTTTTCAATTAGGTTTATTCCAAGAAGAAAATTTTCTGGAATGAGACGTGACTGGGAGGTTAAAACAGCAAGAATGGAGAGGCCGAGCCATACTGAGACCAGATGCAAAGTGGCAGCACAAAACGCAGCTTGATGCTAATGCAGGGAAGGTAGACTTGATCAAAGAGTTTCAGGTGAAGTGGGTAGGGTCCATAATGTGAGAGAATGTGTTCTGTAATTTGAGAGGGAGAACCTGCGATCCGGAAGTGGAGACGAGCAGGGAAGAAGATGAAGCAGCAATGGCAGGGGTTTCTAGGGGGGGGAGGGGGGAATCAGGAAGCACAGCTAAAATTCATACCTAGCATCTGCTTCTGGTCCCTAAAATAAACATCCTAAAGCCGGCCTTACACTAACACTCATCAAATTGTGATTGAATAGTATCCTTGACAGCTTTTGTCAACCATGGATGGTTCATCTCCTTATCGAGTCCTTCTTTTTGAACAAAAACAATAATTTCTGAGCAGTATGGGATATCTGCTTGAATGTATGCCCATGTACACCCACTGACCTTCTTCTGGGTCTACTTCCACATCCCGCTTCAGAGCAGGTGTGAGACAGAAATCCTCAATTTAGATGTATAGTTCTTTTCAATCATTCAGGGGGGACTTCTGCATGTAGCTGTACACATGATCAGCGGAGGCTGACTCCATTCTTCCAGTTTCCCCGTCTCTATTGTTTCTGGTTGATGATGCCACATTCCAGTGAACTGACTGTGACGTGACCTCCTTTTCCTAACCAACCAGAAACCCCCAAACTCCAGTTACAGGACCTTCAACTGTCACTGTCCCATCTCCCTCACTTCAGCCCTCACTCCATCCCATCCTTCCCAGAAAAATGATAGCTCTCCCATTGTCCTCATTTCCTACTGCACTAGATTCCACATTCACGGAATCATTCTCCACCCTTCCACCACCTCCAGCAGGACACCACCATCAAACACATTTTCCCCTCCCGTCCACTGTCAGCATTTCACAGGGACTGTTCCCTCTGTGACACCCTCGTTCACCCCGAACACTTCCCCACACCTTCCATGGCACCTTCCTATGCAATTGCAGAAGCTGCAACACATGCTCATTCACCTCTTCCTTCCTCACTGTACAAGGCCCCAATCACACTTCTCATTTGAAGCAGCATTTTACTTGTACTCTTTCAATCCAGTCTGCTGTCATTGATGCTCACAGTACAGTCTCCTTTACACTGGGGAGACCAAACAGACTGCATTGAGGAACACTCTCACTCTCTAGGAATAACCATGACACTCCCATAGCTTCCCATTTCAATAACCTATCCTGATCTCATGCTAACGTATCGGTGCTGGGCTGCTGCAATGCTCCAATGAAGCACAACCCCAGCTCGAATAACACCTCGCTTTACACTTTGGTACGTTTCCACCTATATGAGTGAATATTCAATTCCATAACTTCACAGACTGACCACATTATGGCTGTTCTCCATTCTTCATACATTCTGCTTCCCGGTTTCCCTATCATCCTGGTTTCCTAATGATCTTGTCTGTGTCTTGTTTATCTTATACACAATACAAACAACCCATTTCTCCCATTCACACTTTAATGTACACCCATTTTACGTCAGTTTCTTTTTCACCACAATCAAAAGCCCCTCCTCTGTGGCATTGCACCTCCACATGCTCTGTTTTCCATCATCCTTTGTCCACTTTTGTTCTGAAATGTAGTCATGCTGGACTTGAAACATTATCTCTATTTCTCTGTCTCCACAGATTCAGCCAGACCTGCTGAGTTTCTCCAGCAATTTTTGATTTTGAAAATGTTTCAAAGACGTGTGTTAAAGCTGCTCAAACGCCCTATCTAACATGTAGCGCCATAAACCAGGAAGTGAACAATAATGCAGGATGCACAAATTTAGTGCTATACTGAGGAAGACACCAAGGAACCTGACCAAAAGCGCACTTAATGAGAATTGATTGTGATCACTCCACTACCTGGAGTCATTCACAGCACAAGCGAAGATGTTAATTTAGTGGTGCTGGAAGAGCACAGCAGTTCAGGCAGCATCCAGGGAGCTTCGAAATCGACGTTTCAGGCAAAAGCCCTTCATCAGGCCTTTTTCCTGATGAAGGGCTTTTGCCTGAAACTTTGATTTCGAAGTTCCTTGGATGCTGCCTGAACTGCTGTGCTCTTCCAGCACCACGAATCCAGAATCTAGTTTCCAGCATCTGCTGTCATTGATTTTACCGATATGTGAGAATTCTCAGGATTCCACAATGTCTGGAATTCTTCTGAAGTCACTTCCTATGATTAATATAATCTTTAGTTTGTAATGTTGATCATCGTTAAGTCACTTTCTCACTCTTTGGTGTTTTTACCTGAAAGAAATAGACGTATTTTTCATACTTCATAGTATTTCTATAAATCTTGTGGTCCTGACCATTTATATTCACGAACACTGCAAGAGGACAGAGAAGAAATTTTTGGTACCATTGAATCATCGCTGGCCAACGGATGGGGTCCCGGTGGACTGGGAGGGCAGCGAATGCTGTGCCCTTATTCAAGAAGGGCTACAAATAAAAACCTGGGAACTATAGACCAGTAAACCTAAAATTTGTCATCAGTAAGATACTTGAGAAGATTCTGAGAGATAAGAAGTACATGCATTTGGAAAGGCAGGATGTGATGAGGAGCGGTCTGCACGGCTTTGCATATCGGAGATCATGGCGCAAAAATTTGTTAGAGTTCTTTGATGAAGTGACTGTCGACGTTGCCGAAGGCAGGGTGATATATGTAGTCCATACGGATTTTAGTAAGTCCTTCAACAAAGTTCAATAAGACGTTGCTCTGGAAGGTTAGGTCGCATGAAATTGAGGGGGAACTGGCAAATTAGATCCAAATTGGGATTGATGGGAGGAAGCCGAGAGGAAGGATGCTTGTCAGACTGGAGGTCTGTGGCGAGTAGAATGCCTCGGAGGGTCAGTGCTGGGATCATTGCAGTTTGTTATATGTATACACATAATACTTATATTTACATATTACACATTTGAACGATTTAGATGAGGAGGTACAGGCATGATTTGTAAATTTGTAGGTGACACTAAAATAGGCGGGATCGTGGACAATGTGGAAGGTTCTCAGAAATTACTGTAGTACCTTGATCAGCTGGAGAAGTGGGCCGAGAAATGGCAAATGGAACTTAATACAGACAAGTGCAAGTTCTTGCATTTTAGAAACTCAAATCAAGGTAGGAATTTCATGGTAAATGGCAGGGCTTTCATGAGTGTAGTGGAACATAGAGACCTTGGAGTTCAGGTGCATAGTTCACTGAAAGTGGAGTGACAGGTACACAGTACAGTGAAGAAGGCTTTTGGCATACTGGCCTTCTTCAGCCAGATCACTGAGTATCGAAGTCGGTGAGTTATGTTGCAGTTATACAGGTTGCTGTTGAGCCTTGTGAGCATACTTGTAGCATTTTTTTCAGTTCTGTTCACATTGTTATTTGAAGGATTTTATTAAACTGGAAAGACTGCAGGAAAAAAAACAAGGATTTTGCTAGGACTGAACAGTTTGAGGTACAAGGAGAGGTTGGACAAGCTAGGACATTTTAATTTAGAGTGTATGAGACCGAGGCGGTATCTGATAGAAGTGTACTAGATGATGGGAGGCATAAGTAGAGTGATAGCGCTCAGTCTTTTTTTTTCCTAGGATTGGGCTATCCCGAAGTAGAGGGCATCAGTTTAAGGTTAGAGGGGAAAGAATAAAAGGGAAACTGAGGGGCAATTTTTTACACAGAATGTGGAACGCATATGGAATGAGCTGCCAGCAGAAATGGTTGAGGCGGGTACATTAACACCATTTGTAACGCATTTGGACAATGACATGGATTGGAAAAGATTAAATGGATACGGGGCAATGGCAGGGAAATGGGGTTAATTTTGGTTGGAATGGACCATTTTGGTTCGAACGACCTATCTCTGTGCTATAAGACCCTATGACTCTCATAATTATTGCTTTTCTCCTACTGAATGTTATATTGTACTTTCCCAATTCACTGGAGCGAACTTGACCCTCTTGCCTTCAGGATTCCATAATGTTTGAGCAGAATGTTCAAACATTCTACACTGTATACAGACGCCGTGTAAAATGCAACATATTAATGTCACTATTCCTCAAAAGCTTCATCAGAGCAAGATTATTAATTACTCCTTCTGACCACAGAACATCAAATCGAATTAACCTGCTCTCTAGTTTGGTTCACAAAATACACTTCAACTCACCTCACATACACTTACGGAGTTTATTTTTCACAAACTTCTTTGAAGGTGACTCTATGTGTTTAATAACCTTACTTCAGGCGTTGGGGCCTCCATTTGCCGAGAGGTGCGAGGAAGGAGCGAAGGAGTTCCGGGAAATCATATATTTGTGTGATTGCATTACCCGAAACACTACTCGGGTAGTGTCTCCCACCCATCCTCCTCCACTAACCAAAAAAAAGCTTCTGTGCGCCAGATTGGTAAGGTAACGAGTGTATGTTTTATCCTTATTTTTCAGCAGTCTATTTGGGAATTTAGAATAGTGGGAATGGAGCTTAGGGCAGTTCAATGTTCCTCCAGAAAAACGTGGGAGGTAAGGGTCACGACTCGTGTCCCTGCTAATTACATCTGCGAGAAGTGCACCCAACTCTAGCTCCTCGAAAACCGCTAGAGCTGGATGAACTTCAGATCATTCGGGAGGCACAGGGGGTTTTTCGGAGGAGTTACAGGGAGGCAGTAACTCCTCAGGTACAAGAGAAAAGCAGATGTGTTACAGTCAGGGGACGGAAAGAGAACCGGAAGGCAGTGCAGGGATCCCCTGTGGCCATTCTCCTCAACAATAAGTATACCGTTTGGATACTATTGGGGGTCGACTTATCAGGGGAAAGCAGTGGGGCACGGCGCGCTGGCACAGCCTCTGTCCCTGCTGCTTAGAAGGGAAGGGGGAAGAGGAGCAGAGCAGTATTCATTACGGACACCATAGTTAGGGGGAGAGATAGGAGGTTCTGTGGGGACGAGAGAGACTCACGGTTGGTGCGTTGCCTCCCAGGTGCCAGAGTTCATGACGTTTCTGATCGTGTTTTTGGGATCCTTAAGGGGGAGGGGGAGCAGCCCCAAGTCGTGATCCACATAGGCACCAACGACATAGGTAGGAAGAGGGATGGGGATTGAAGGCAGAAATTCAGGGAGCTAGGATGGAAGCTTAGACCTAGGACGAACAGAGTTGTTGTCTCTAGTTTGTTGTCCGTGCCACGTGCTAGTGAGGCGAGGAACTGGGAGAGAGAGGAGTTGAACAAGTAGCTACCGGGATGGTTCGGGAGGGAGGGCTTTGCATTCTTGGATAATTGAGGCTCTTTCTGGGGGAGGTGGGACCTCTACAAGCAGAATGGTCTTCATTTGAACCAGTACCAATATCCTGGGGGAAAAATCCACGAAGGTTATTGGGGTGGGTTTAAACTAATCCAGCAGGGGGATGGAAACCAAAATTTTAGTTTGAGTGTAAAAAATGTTGAGCGTTGGGAGGTCCAAAATCACGTTTCAGGGACGCAAGATGGCACCGGCAAGCAAGAAGTTGGTTTTAACGCCAGAAGCATCCGGAATAAGTTAGGTGAACTTGCAGCATGTGTTGGTCAACCTGGGACTTCAATGTTGTGGCCATTTCGGAGACATGGATAGAGCAGGGACAGAAATGGTTGTAGCAGGTTCCAGGATTGAGATGTTTCTGTAAGAGCAGTGAAGATGGTAAAAGAGGGGGAGGTGTGGCATTGTTGGTCAAGGACAGTATTACAGATGCAGAAAGGATGTTTGAGGACTCGTCAACTGAAGTAGAATGAGCTGAGGTTAGAATCAGGAGAGGAGAGGTCACCCAGTTGGGAGTTGTCTACAGGACTCCGAATAGTTCCAGAGGTGTAGAGGAAAGGACAGCAAAGATGATTCTCGATAGGAGTGAGAGAGTCAGGGTAGTTGTCATGGGAGAATTCAACTTTCCAAATATTGACTGGGAACACGATAGTACGAGTACTATAGATGGGTCAGTTTTTGTCCAGTGTGAGCAGGAGGGCTTCCTGACATAGTATTTAGACAGGCCAACAAGGGGGGAAGCCACATTAGATTTAGTACGGGTAATGAGACTTGGTGTTAGACTTGGAAGTAAGTGAGCACTTTGTTGATAGCGATCACAATTCCGTTATGTTTACCTTAGTTATAGAAAGGGATGGGTGTATACCACTGGGCAAGCATTACAGCTGGGGGAAAGGCAATTACGATGCCATTAGGCAAGATTTAGGAAGCTCAGGATGGGGAAGGAAATCACATTAGATGGGCACATTAGAAATGTGGAGCTTAGTCAAGGAAAAACTCATATGTGTCCGAGATAAGTATGTACCTGTCAGGCAGGGAGGAAGCTGTAGAGCGCGGGAACCATGGTTTACGAAGGAAGTGGAATCTCTGGTCAACAGGAAGAAGAAAGCCTATGTCAGGATGAGATGTGAAGGCTCAGTTAGGTCGTTTGAGGGTTACAAGGTAGCCAGGAAATACCGAAAGAGGGAGCTCAGAAGAGCCCGGAGGAGACATGAGAAATTATTGGCGGATAGGATCAGGGTAAACTCAAAGGGTTTCTACAGGTATTTAAAGAATAAAAGAACGACGAGAGTAACATTAGGGCCAATCAAGGATAGTAGTGGGAAGCTGTCTGTGGAGTCAGAGGAGATAGGGGAAGCACCAAATTTAATATTTTTCGACAGTATTCATTCTAGGAAACGACAATGTTATCGAGGAGAATACTGAGATGCAGGCTACCAGTCTAGGTGGGATTGAAGTTAACAAGGAAGAGGTATTAGAAATCCTGCAAAGTGAAAAAATAGATAAGTCCATTGGGCCGCGTAGGATTTATCCTAGGATCCTCTGGGAAGCCAGGGAGGAGATTTCCGAGCCTTTGACAGTGATCTTTAAATCGTCATTGTCTCTAGGAATAGTGCCAGAAGACTGGAGGATAGCAAATGTGGTTCCCCTGTTCAAGAAGGCGAGTATAGACTACCCTGGTAATTATAGACCAGTGAGCCTTACTTCAGTTGTCGGCAAAGTGTTGGAAAAGGTTAAAAGAGAGAGGATTTATAATCATCTGGAAAGGAATAAGTTGATTAAGGATAATCAGCACGGTTTTGTGAAGGGTAGGTCGTGCCTCACAAACCTTATTGAGTGCTTTGAGAAGGTGACCAAACAGGTAGGTGATGGTAAACCGGTTGATGTGGTGTATATGGATTTCAGCAAGACTATTATGCAAAATGCGGAGGAATGGGATTGTGGGAGACATACAATTTGGATCAGTAATTAGCTTGCTGAAAGAACACAGAGGATGATGGTTGATGGGAAATATTCATCCTGGAATCCAGTTACTAGTGATGTACCGCAAGGGTTGGTGTTGGGTCCTCTTCTATTCGTCATTTTTAGAAACGACCTGGATGAGGGCGTAGAAGGGTGGGTTAGTAAATTTGCAGACGGCACTAACGTCAGTGGAGTTGTGCATAGTAACGAAAGATGTTGTAGGTTACAGGGAGACATAGATAAGCTGTAGAGTTGGGCTGAGAGGTGGCAAATGGTGTTTAATGCGGACAAGTATGAGGTGATTCACTTTGGTTGGAGTATCCGGAATGCAAAGTACTGGGCTAATGGTAAAATTTTTGGTAGTGTACATGCGTAGAGAGATCTCGGTGCCCAAGGTACACAGATCCTTTAAAGCTGCCACTCATGTTGACAGGGTTGTTAAGAAGGCATACGTGTTTTAGCGTTTATTAATCGAGGGATCGAGTTCCGGAACCACGAGGTTATCCTATAGCTGTACAAAACTCTGGTGCAACGGCACTTGGAGTATTGTGCATAGTTCTGGTCACCTCATTTTAAGAAGGATGTGGAAGCTTTGGAAAGGGTGCAGAGGAAATTTGCTAGGATGCTGCCTGGTATGGCGGGAAGGTCTTACGAGGAAAGGCTGAGGGGTTTGAGGCTGTTTTCGTTGGAGAGAAGAAGGATGACAGGTGACTTAATAGAGACATATAAGATAATCAGAACGTTAGATAGGGTGGACAAGGAGAGCCTTTTTCTAAGTATGATGACAGTGAGCACGAGGGGGCAGAGCTTTAAATTCAGGGGTGATAGATATAGAACATAGAACATAGAACATAGAAGAATACAGCGCAGTACAGGCCCTTTGGGCCCTCGATGTTGCGCCGATCCAAGCCCACCTAACCTATACTAACCCACTATCCTCCATATACCTATCCAATGCCCGCTTAAATGCCCATAAAGAGGGAGAGTCCACCACTGCTACTGGCAGGGCATTCCATGAACGATATGAATGGTAATGACATTACACAACTAGACATATACAATGAATATTTATTTAAATGCCATACCCTGCCAAATGTAACAATATCTCCAGACTGATTAAACACCACATCTCTAAATCTCAGATCCCAACCATTGTATCACTCTGGGCTCATACCTGACTTTCAAGAGCACACTCTTAAGCATTTAACACTGTTGCAAACCACACAGTCAGGTCTTACAGTGCACACACACACTATCAGCTATTCAACTATTTTGACCAGATTACATGGTACTCTTTGGGGATCTTCACTCTCTCCTTCAGGACACGATGTGCACATCCATAGGCCCCTTAATTTAAAGCTATGCCACCTTGTAATACCCGAACTCAATACGCGGGAAAAGGTTCATACTGTCAACCCTATCTAACCCCCTAATCATCTTGTACACCTCAATCAAGTCACCCCTAAACCTTCTTTTCTCTAATGAAAACAGCCCCAAGTGTCTCAGTCTTTCCTCATACGATCTTCCTTCCATATCAGGCAACATCCTGGTAAACCTCCTCTGCACCCGTTCCAGTGCCTCCACATCCTTCCTATAGTATGGCGACCAAAACTGCACACAATATTCCAGATGCGGCCGCACCAGAGTCTTATACAACTGCCTCATGACCTCAGGACTGCGGAACTCAATTCCTCTACCAATAAAAGCCAGTACGCCATATGCCTTCCTCACCGCACTATTTACCTGGGACAGATGTCGGAGGTAGTTTCTTTACTCAGAGACTAGTAAGGGTAAGAAATGCTTCCCTGTAGCGGTAGTAGATTCGCCAAATTTAAGTACATTTAAGTCGTCATTGGACAAGCATATGGACGCACATGGAATAGTATAGGTTAGATAAGCTTCAGATTAGTATGACTGGTCGGCTCAACATCGATGGCCAAAGGGCCTGTACTGCGCTGTCATGTTCTATGTTCTATGTTTCTTCTTCGGTGGGTTTGTGTGGGCTTGCTGGGCCAAATGGCCTGTTTCCAGACTGTGTAGGGATTCTAACTCTGAAACAATTTGGAATTATTGTTTTCGAAACGGACAAGAGGCCCCAGTTTGCGATGGAACAGACCAGATTGCCTTAAAATTCTTTAAGATGGTAGCCTTAACGCCATCCTTGTCTTACAGTAAAGGTAGATGTGTAGTGAGTGTTCCAGGTGTGATGTGGCTGGTCAAACCACTCAACTTTAGGCAAAATACAATTTATTTATACACTTTAATATATACATACAAAAAGAAGAGGAGTTTAGAATAACTTTACTACTGCAAACCTTAACAGAATAATAGATACAGTACCGTCTACTAACGAAATATTCCAATGTACTAATATCCCATAAATCAATCCCTTTGCAAAATGACACATCCAAGGCCAATCAGTCACGACTGCAATTCTCCAATACAGGAGGAAACAGCATTAAGTTAGATTTCAGAGAGAATAGCAGCGAGGGATCATTTACTTGAATGATTCAACCCTTCTCCCACGCCAGGCTCCTGGTAGTTGTTACAGCTCAGAAAAACTGGAAAGCCTATGCTGTACGAACTAATAGTCGCCACTATTTATAAAAAAAACCTAAAAGCCTCCGAAGTTTTTTACTTCAGCCGTTTGCAGTAGGCAGTTTGGCCTTTAAGTTCTCTCTTTAAAGAGAAAGAGCAAATAACCTGTTTTAAAATGACAGCATCGTCAGAGATATAAGGTATCTGGTCCTTTACAATAATACTCAAGAGGATTCCTCGTGTTATTGACCACGTGATCAGTTCAAAGGGACAAATACAGATGTCAGACGGACAGTGCACAGGCACAGACCAAGTTTCAAAGATGTGAATCAAAGCTGCTGAAGCGCTTATCCAACATGGAGCACCACCTGGGATACACTGGGAAGTGAACAACAGCCCGACACACACACCCACCCCAGACATGGTACACTACATGGAACACACCGGGAAGTGAACGACAGCCCGACACACACTCCGCTAAACATGGAACACCACATTGGACACACTGGGAAGTGAACAACAGACCAAGACGCACCATTGCACTGTTTCCGAGGTTCACACTGTAAGCACTCGTTACACTAGGAAGCCAAAAACCAAGGTGAGGGAAAGAACACAGAGGGATAGAGAGATTCACATGAAAGACAGAAACAAACAGTTAATTAACTGAGGGCTTGTTGTGGAAATATGGAGAAAAAGAATGGATAGTGGGACTAAGTGGAGCATTGACCCCTTAGAGAGCAAAATTACAAGAATGAGAACTTTGAATAAAGGTATTGTCAGATCAGCTGAAATGGTTTGTTACATCAAATTCCAAATTGGCTTCACAGAACGCTTCAAACAAAATAAAATGGGAGAACATGACAGACTAACATGGAGAGCTGTGCAGGCCATGTTAGTGCCCAGTAAACTGGATTATTTGCCCAGCATGCGGAGTATTGCAAACCTTTGCTATAATATGGGAACGATACACCCAGCAAATACACACCGCAGGGGAAGATTTCTATCTCCATTGGACCAATGGAGATAGAAATCTTGTGTATGCGCGCGAGTGGTGGCGGGCGGGGTTGTGGGAGTCGTGAACTTGGGGTGGTTGAATGTGAAAATCATTGCTTGAGGGAAAATACACTTAAACGAAACCAGCTAAAATATGAACAACTGGCAGGCATTTGGATAATCGACACAGAGAGATTGAGGGCAGTTTCATGGACAGATGAGTTAAAGTACTCGATGATATTTAAATTAAGGCATTGCTAGACACAACATCAATATGGATCAGCCTGCACAGGAATGTCAGGTGAATGGGATTTTGGTGTGAATTCGAATCAGATTTGTTTTTGCAGGTTTCAACCCGCGAGTGTCAGCAGCCGATTGTTGTCATCATTAAGTCTGTACTTCACAGCTCAAGGTTCAAACAGAAGATGGGTTAAGCCAGTCAAGTACATTCTGGAGCAGTGAGTCGTTAAAGTTAAAAATGATCAGGGCACGGTGTCAGGAATCAACCCATGTCCAAAGGAATCATCAAAGCTGTGATTCGTCTGTGTCAAACACCAACTGCAAGTTCCCCCCCCCCCCCCCCCCAAAGACACTCACTACCCTGACTTTGAAATATACCGCTGTTCCTTCACCGTCGTTGGGTCAGGATCCTGGAATGCCCTCCCTAATGGCATTGTGGGTCAACCTACAGCAAGTGGACTGTAACGATTCAAGAAGGCAGCTCACCAACACCTTCTCAAGGGAAAATAGAAATGGGCTATTAATACTGGCCAGCCAGCGATGCCCAGGTTCCAGAAATGAATGAAAAAGATATTAGCTTGAATGGGATAGAGTCCCATGAGGGAAATGAAGTTTGTGAACATAATAGAGGGCAATGACATCCGAACTCCCAAGATTTAAATAGCAAGGGCAGTGAGAAATTGGTTCACATCTGAAACTGAGTAGGTCAACACAGAGACCCATGAGTAACACTGCTAGAAGCAAGGAGGGTGACGGTAATTGAACAAGTTCAAAGTTCACTGATGCAGTTAATAGTGGTCTGCAGAGTGGATATCTGGATTCAGAGTCTCAACATGAACAATAATAGTGGCCAGAAGTGAAGACTACATGAAATAACAGTACCACAGTCATAACTGGTTTATAGAAAAATATATCTGGACGGTGAGACTTAACAGGGACACCAACGATAGACAGGAGAGGATAATAAAAATATTGAATAATCCGAAGGACGTAATAGATCCGCAATGATAATGACAACCGATCATAATATGTAGAAAGAGACCAGACATAATCGGATAAACCTTTGTCCATTGTTGGAACACTCCAGTCTAATGTTCCCAGATTCTGATCCATTGTTGGAACGTTCTAGTCGAATGTTCGCAGGTACTGATCCATTGTTGGAACATTTCAGTCTAATGTTCTCGGATTCTGATCCATTGTTAGAACATTCAAGTCTAATGTTCTCAGATTATGATCTATTCTCCCCTTCACCATTTGGAGCTGCTGATCTCTGTTAGTGCTGTCGGTGATGCTCCGACTCACACTTTCAGAAAACACATTGAACGGTGCCCATTTATCATTAAAAGATGGGAACTCTCCACTGGAATAATTAGAATCCATGGAGACTGACATTAATCACAGTCATGGAACAAACAGGTTCAGTTAACCCCTTCCTTACATAACATTTCATGTCATAATAAAAGGCAACATTTACTCAGTCTTGATGGAATGGATGAGGGTTACTGACGGACGGACTTTAAATCTTTCTTTTTTTTACTTTGTCCTTGTACGTGGGAATATTACCAGAGCACTGCAGGGCTGTATATGTCCTACTCTGTTTAAAAAGGAAGCAGGGACAAAATGACAGACCAACTGCATAAAATATCTCGTGGGGAAATTTCTGGATACATTAACTCAAGGGAGAAAGTGAGGATTGTAGATGCTGGGGATCAGAGTCAATGAATGTGGTGCTGGAAACACGCAGCAAGTCAGGCAGCATCAGAGGAGCATCGATATTTTTTGGGTAAGCCCTTCATCAGGAATGTGGCTTGTGGTCCAAGGGTACTGAGAGATAAATGGGAAAGGGATGGGGTTGGAGAAGTTATCTGATAACGTTATAGGTAGATGAAGTTGGATTGGGAGGTGATATGTCGGAGAGGAGGGTGCAAAAGATAGATAGAAAGGAAGATGGAAAAGTAGGGCAGGTCATGGGGGCGGTGCAGAATTGAAAATTTGGATCTGGGATAAGGTGGGGTTAGGGTAAATGAGAAAACTGGTGAAATCCAATTGATCCCATGTGGTTGCAAGGTCCCAAGGCAGAAGATGAGTCTTTCTTAATCCAGACGTCGGGTGGTTAAGGTTTGGCGGTGGAGGAGGTCCAGGACCTGCATGTCCTTGGCGGGGGTAGGAGGGGGAGTTAAATGTTTAGCCACGCGTTGGTGGGTTGGTTGGTGCGGGTGTCCCAGCGATGTTCTCTGAAGTGCACGGCACATTGGCATCCGGTCTCCCCAATGTTGAGGAGACATCAGGAGCAATGGATACTGTAGGTGACGTGTGTGGACGTGCAGGTAAAACTCCAAAGAATGTAGAAGTACACTTTGGGATGACGGACGGTCGTGAAGGGGGAGGTGAGGGTCCAGTTTTTCCAATTCTTGCGGTGGCAGGAGAAGGTGCCAAAAGTGGAAGGTGTGTTGGTGTTTGGTGTGGACCAGACAAAGGAGTCGCGCTGGGAATGTTCTTTATAGAATGCAGATCGGGGTGGGGAGGGAAATATATCCCTGGAGGTGGGGTCTGTTTGTAGGTGGCGCAAATGGGGGAGGATAATGCGTTGTATCTGGAGGTCTGGTGGGATGGAAGGTGAGGAACAGGGTGTTCTTTCCGAGTTGCTTTGGGAGGGGTGGGATTCGAAGGTGGGGGTGCGGGAAGTAGGTGAAATGCTCTGGATGGCATCGTCGACTATGTGGGAGAGAAAATTGCAGTCTTTGAAGAAGAAGGCCATCTGGGATAAACACTGGGTTCAGAGTGTGGTGAACGTAAAGCGCAACAGGTCGGTCAACATTCGAGGAGCAGGAAAATTCGAATTTTGCCCGCCACATCCTGCTCCTCAGATGCTGCCTGACGTGCTGTGCCTTTCCAGCACCACATTCTTGACTCTAATCTCCCGCATCTGCTGTACTCACTTACACCTGCACGCTAGGTTCAGCCACTTCTGTAATACTGCCGTTAGTTCTGTCTCACTGCTATAGGGAAGAGATTGTTAAACTTGAAAGCGTGCAGAAAAGATTTCCAAGTATATTGACAATGTTAAGTAGGTGGTGGTGGCGAGTCATGTTGAGCTGCACGGAGACTGCACTGTTCCCTGGAACGTTGGGTCTGAGGAGTGATTTTACTAAGGTTTATCGTGGTGAATTCCGATGCTCCAGGGTGAGCAAGGCCAAAGGTTAGAGAAATAGACAGAACAGTTTTTCACATTGAAATTGGACAATTATTCATGGGCCATCACGTTGCTGAACTATGCAGGTAGACTGAAGAATGGGACTGCCGGAGGAGTAAGAATTTGGAGGGTCCAATCACATGATTGAGAACAAAAATAAAGGCATTGCCATATCAACTGAAAGGATCAGTTAGATCACATTCTCAATCCCCCTCACAGAACCAGACCAGACACCATCACCCCAGAGGAGATATTTCCTTCAGCATGGAGCACAGCACAGACAAGGCTAGTGTACTGATCAACACGACCCTACAATCGGTCCAGAGTGGAAAACTGCGCAGACCTCAGCAGTGCATTGATCTATAACCCAGATGAGTATGTGTTCAGCAGGGAGTACAGTGCAGATTGGACTGGTGTACTGTGCAGTACAACCCGCAATCTACCGAGAGTGAAAAGATATGTAGACCACAGCAGTGCATTGATTTATAAACCCAGATGAGATATATGACCAGGGTGTGGAACTGTGTCCATCACCTCAGTACATTTCTCAGAACATTGTGTTAGATCACTGCCCAGCGTAGGGAAACTCGCAGCCCATGCTGGAACTGACAAGATGTACATCTCTCATCCATTTGCCCATATCTCTATTGTGCCATGACACAGGAATGCTGTGGGTGTGAACATCACTGCCAGAGAGAGATGGCGGGGCAATCCGTTTAAGTATCAACAAATAGGAGGGGTTTGTGGAATGGAAAGAGAGGGGGAGACTGAGAGACAATGTCATGGAAGGATGTGTTCCCAGGTTCCAGAATGGTGAAGTGAACACATTTCGACAATATCCTGCAATGTGAGCCAGTGTTTCCAGGAATGATGGGTAAATGGGATATTGGTTTGAGTTCAGATGATGGAGAGTATTGGATGAGTATTTGTTCTGCAGCGTTGTAACTGGAAGTAGAGTCAGCAGAGTCTTCGACTCATTGGATTGAATCTAACAATAATTTGTCTCAGTGATATTTTCACTGATTATGACAGAAGGATTGTCTGCATGACACCGAACTAGTTTCCTGGTGATATCTTATCAAACTCACCTCATAAACTACCTATCCCACCCCATGGCGTTCCTCTCATTTAATGCCAGCTCGATTTTCCTTCATGGCTGGAGGTACTCACCATCGCCCGCATGACCCTAGATATTCCTTGATCCCTGACACTGGTGCCATCTTCAAAAAGCCAATGGGCACACGGTTGAGCTTTCTCAGTTCGGAGCTTCCCTGCACAGTTTGCCTTGAGCATGGCAGATACGGGAAAATTACTCCACGGTTTGTCGACAGGATTACGGATGGATGGGCTAGTACAGAGGAGGATCATTCTTGTGCGAGAGGGGGCCACACACCAGACCCACCGAGCATGGTCTGAGCTCACCGCCCAGCTCAGTGTAGTATCTGTGGTCTGAAGAAATGCCCAGAACACAGGACAAGCATCAATAACCTTCCCCGCTCTGTCAGGATAAGCGTCACCGCATTCTCTTTGCTACCTCATGCTCACTGTATATCTGTCGTAGCACCGATCCCCAAACAAGGCTCATGCTCCACCACTCTCATTACTGTTTGCAGTCACTCTCTCACTCTCTCTCTCCCTCCCTCACTCCACTTTACGCCCCTCCACTAATAACACTGTATAGATAGAACTCTGGACTGACTCACTCCAGACAAACAGCAGGGCCACCCACTCCCACCCACCCTCCCTCCTGCCCTTTCTCCCATTCCAGACGAAACAGGTGGTGGGGTGCTCAATATCCGTTCCTTCCCCCTCTCCCCGCCATGTGGGGAGGATCAAGGTAGGAGCCGGAGAGGACTGGGACGCCTCTTGTGGAGATTCTGAAGCATCCACGTCTCACCGACCAAGTAAGGAGCAATGTTCAGTGAAGGGCAATTCTCACTTTAAATCCACTGGCTGTTCCAGTCCCACCCACCCCCCATCCCCTCCGGCACAACTTACACACTGTGGCCCTGGTGCCATCTCCCCTTTTGTGTCGACATGGCACAAATGGAATCCCCACGGTCTCGGTGGGCAGAAGGCTAGGCTTACAACACATCATCATTACCACCTCCAAGAAGGGAGCACGGAGACTCCCTTCTCTACTTCCTCCTGTAAACAGGACATACATTGAAACTAATCTGTGATATTTACTGCTCTCCCCACTTGTCCTGACATCTTCCATAATATGTGTTCATATACACCTAACACCCTCTGTTCCTGAACTCCTTTATAATGGTACAGCATGTTTTCTACTGACTTTCAGAGTTATTCCTTCCAAGGATCATCACCTCACTCTGTCTGTGTTGATCCTGATCTGCCATAAACCTGAAAGCTACACCAACATGTCACTGTTCTGCTGGATTTCCACACTGTCCTCCATAAACCTTATAATTCTTCCAGGTTTGGTATCTGCAAACATTGAAATTGTCCTCCAGTCACATTCCACGCTGAAATACCGACTCACTCACGATTGTGCAAAACTAACACACTCCCTGAGGACAGACTTAAATACTGGCAAACACCAGACAGAATGATTGAAATATTGACAAGGTTACCGTGGAGCAAGAAAAATACTGACACACATCCCATGTCTGTATTAGTTTCTCTGTGTTAGTGAGTGTCTCTACGTTTCTGTATTAGTGTGTATCAATGTGGAACGAGTCTGGCAGTCTCTATCGTGCTTAAAGTGATGTAATATCCCCCGACACAAGATCCGAGGAAGGGTCTTTTAATTTCTGTTCACAGATGCTGTCATACCTGTAAAGTTTTCTGTTGCTGCCTGTCTCTGCTGGCCTCGCCACACCACTGTACAGGTTGTAGTGGAGGGTGAAAAGCGTCAGCGATTTAGTTTGGGAGGGACAGAGTGAGGGCAGCAGCTCACAGAACCATCAACAAACACATACAGACATACACGCACACAAACACACACAAAAACACAGACACACACCCGCACACACACACACATAGACACACACACAAACACACACAACAACAGATACACATACACACAAACACACACAGGCAAACACACATACAGACACAAACCTACAGACACACATACACACACACATACATACACACAGATGCGCACAAACACTCACAGAAACAGACACACATAGAAGCAGACACACACACAGTCAGACACAGACACATTCATAGATGCACATACACTCTCAGAAACAGGCGCACATGTATTCACACATACAGCTGCACACAGGCACACACACACACTCACAGAAACCCCGAACCACACAGACACACCCATACCGACACACACACAATGAACTGAATCCCATTTCATAATGCTTGGCCCGTCAGTCTTACATGTCTTGGCATCAAAAGTTCACATCTGAACATCTATTCAGATTTTCAGGGTTTATGCCGCTCTGAAAAATGCAGACGGTGTATTCCAAATTCCAACCACCCACTGGCTGATAAAGCTTTTCCGCACATCTTCTAAAACTATTCAGCCTTTCTCCTTAAATATCTGGCCCCTGCTGATCGATCCCTCCATCAATGGGAAACTCGTTCAGTCAACCCTGTCCATACCCTAACTCAATCATGTCTTGTCTACATTTCCTTTGCACTGCGACAAACACTCCACTCTGCCCTGTCTTTCTTCCTAACTGAAACTCTTCATCCCAAACAATATCCCGGGAATTATCTCCTGCAATTTTCTCAATGTGATCACATCCTTGCTATAATGTGACTTGCAAAACTACACTCAACACGCTTGTTTGAGCCTAATGAGCATTTGATTTAAAATTTCTGGATTAGTATGAGAGCGATTATGGCTAGGCAGAATTTATTACCCATGCCTAATTGGCAGAGGGCAGTTGAGACTCAACCATATTGTTGTGAGTCGGAAGTCACATGCAGGCCAGACCAAGTAAGGATAGCAAATTCCATCCCGAAACGGCATCAGTGAAACAGGTTTTTTTTTCATAAATTTTCAATGGATCTATAGTAGTCATTAGATTCTTCATTGCAGATATTTTTTAATCCAAATTTGACAATCATGGCATGGTGGGATTCAAGCCCGAGTACACAGAAAATTACCTCAGTTTCTGGATTATCAGTCCTATGAAATTACCACAAGACCAACGCAGAAAGCCACAAAAGGTGATCTTTTCCAATAAATGTATTTTTTACCAAAACTGCCCTGGGTATTTTCCATGAACCTGACGCTCCAATTGTCTCTGCCCTGTGTCTGTAAAAGATGCTATATGGGGATTGATTTCACAACTGCGTTATCCAAATGGATCAATTTGTTTAAAGGTCCCGATGTTGGTATTAGATTAGATTACTTACTGTGTGGAAAAACGCCCTTCGGCCCAACAAGTCCACACCATCCCGCCGAAGCGCAACCCACCCATACCCCTACATTTATCCCTTACCTAACACTCCGGGCAATTTAGCATGGCCAATTCACCTGACCCTGCACATCTTTGGATGGTGGGAGGAAACCGGAGCACCCGGAGGAAACCCACGCAGACACGGGGAGAACGTGCAAACTCCACACAGTCAGTCGCCTGAGGCGGGAATTGAACCCCGGTCTCTGGCACTGTGAGGCAGCAGTGCTAACCACTGTGCCACCGTGCCGCCCAAAATGCTAGCGTGTTGAGCCCTTAACCTTGCAGTGGTGGGTTTAAAACATGATTTTGCTATATGGATCTGTTTTCGACACTGGAGTTGGCAGCTGCTTTTGCTTGCTCAGAATCAGTTTCTTCCACACAGTAAAGACTTCAACCTGGAGAAGGGGGTGTTGGCGGTGATACTTTAATCTAGTCATGTTTGACGATTGGGACACGGAAATGGTAATGTTTAATTTCTACGAATAGAACCTGGAATACTAGCCTGACCTCAGGAACAGAGGTCATGACTTTGATTTCCTGAAATCCCATTCATTCATGTCCTTTATGCAGCTGATTCTATCATCTTTATCCAGTCCTGCCTACGAGAGACGTCACGACCAGAAAAACATTAGCTGACCGTTAATTCAAGAATCCCCACCGTGTGGGGAAGCAGGCTACTCGGCCCTTCCAGTCCACATGGTCCCTGCGAAGAGCACATCACCAGACCCCACGGTATTCCCTATCCCATAAGCCTGCATTTTCCATTGTTGATCCCTGTAACTGGTGCATCTTTGGTCAGAGGGTGTAATAGAAACGCAAACACACAGAGAATATGCAGACTGCCCACAGACAGACAACAGAGGATGGGATCACACCCGGGTTTATCGTGTAGCCAGGCAGCAACGGAAAAGCGGCGAAGAAGAAATGCTGTCCTGACCAGTGATACTCACACCCTGTGGGTGATCGAGAAAGAATGAAAACACATTCACGAAATGGAAAAAGGAATTTCTATCTGTGTGGACACAATATGAAAGGATCGTTCACCCTGGGTAGAAAAAAGGACGCCGATACCACAGAGAAATCAGGGCAATGTGGGAACTGCTGGAAGGGATTCAATTAACCACAGAAATGGAAACTCATTTAATCAGTAACACTGGGGAGAGGCCGTTCACCAGTCCCGTGTGTGGGAAGGGATCACTGAGCAAAACAACCTCCGGAGACTCCAGCAGGATTACATATTCCATCAGGTGTTCGATTATGCTGTCAATGCTGCTGTTCATCCCAACCAGCTATTTGTTCCATAGCGTCAATCATAGATTCATACAGCATAAAAACAACAGGCCAGTCAGTGCAACCAATTCATTATGAGCGTCCTGCCAAACTAATCTAATCACATCTGCCTCCTCCTGTACCCGGTGAGTGCTGACAATGCACTTGCAGTTTTATTACTGTGTTGTTAATCCAAAAACCCAGATAATATTTTGGGGACTAATGGTTCAGGTCCTGGCATGACAGATGGTGGAATTTGATTTCAATAAGTACCTGGAATTTCAGAGTCTCGTGATGACCTGAATCAGTTGTATCGAAAATCCCATCTGATTCACTCATGCAAGTTCGGGAAGCAAACTGCCATATTCATCTGCTCTGCCCCACATGAGACTCCAGATGGCAAATATCGTGGTTGACCCTTTACTGTCCTCTGGGAAACAACTGATGTACTAGGCATGAATAAATTTATTTTAAAAATCCCACTTACCCATTGATGTTTGAATCCAATTGTCCTTTAAACGTTGCAAATGTGCTCTCATTCATCACTTCCTCAGCATGTTAATTGCACACGTAAAACACCTTCTCTAAAAAAACATGCCTCACATGTCTTTCTTTTTAAAATCTCTCTCTTTTCCTCTTAAACATAAACCCTCTCGTCTTGAAATTCCCCTCCTGGGAAAAGGCAGGAATCGTTAACTCTAACATACCTCTCATTAATTCATAAACTTCTATAAGGTCGCCGCTCAAACCCCTACCTGGAGTGAAAACTGTCTCAGCTAGGAGAAAGTGAGAACTGCACATGAGAGATCAGAGTCGAGAGTGTTCTGTTGGGAAAGCACAGCATGTCAGGAAGCATCTGAGGAACAGGAGAATCGATGTTTCGGGCAAGAGCCTGATGAATGACACTTGCGCGAAAAAATGATTCTCTTGCTCCTCGCATGCTGCCTTACCTGTTGTGGTTTTCCAGCAACCAAATCTCGAATCTGAAAATAGTCTCAGCCTATCCAGCCTTTCATTATAACTCAAACCTTCCACACACGGCAACATGCATGTATACCTTTTCTGAATCTGCTCCAACTGAAAAATCTCATACCTTCAACTGGGCGATTAGAACTGGTCATAATATTCCAGAAGAGGCCTCATCAACGTCCTCCAAAACGTCAACATAACGTCCCAACTCTTATACACAAAAGACTGAGTAATGAAGGGAAGAGGGTCAAATGCCTTTTAACCATCCTGTCTCTATGTGATACAAACTACAAAGAATTATGTAATTGCGCCACTAGCTTCTGTGTTCCGCAACACCACGCAAAGCCCTATGACTAACTGTATAAGCCCTATCTTTTTGTTGTACCAAAATGCAATACCTTCCATTTAAACAGATTGAACTCCATGTTACATATTTCAGTCCAACGACTCGTTGGGTTTAGATCCTTTTGAATCTTAGATAATCTTCCTCACTGTCTACAATTCTGGTGTCGCCAGTAAACTTACGAAGCATGCCTGCTGTGAGTTCCACTCTTTTCTCATATAGATCAATGATTCCTATTTACTTGTAGGGGCAGTGATTTAGCAGTGTGCAGATCATACAACAGTTAGTCATGCAAGCAACCATGAGGAAGAACGCCGCAGACTGCAAGGAGATATCAAACAATTGGAAAGAAAAAACGTGAAAGCAATTCATTCCAGGAATGTGGGTGTTAGTGAAGCAAAATCAAACTTCAAACCAGCCGCCCACGCTCCAGTTGTGGCACACAGCTGTCTCAGCAAGATGGACTGTCGATTTCTATGCTTTTATAAAAGGGAACAAATTATCCCTTCTGCCCCTTCTTTGAGCAGTAGCACTCCCAACCTCGGAATTGCTTGTGCCTCTAAACCATCATAGAAGTACCGTGCATTCACCGGTTGTGTCACTGGAGCCATCGAGTAGCTCTACGACCTCATTCTCATCCCGATTTCCAGTTAGATCTACGCGATAGCGCCACTCAGTTCCTCTGCTTCTGGGACTGGGAATTGGGAATATGTGGCAGCAGTGGTTATTGCCTTGTGTGGGGAAACTGGTGAAGTAACCAATGTTAAACTGCATTGCTATTGCAGCATACATTTCAGTAAAACCTGCAATGTCCCCGAAATCTTTGATGTTTTGGAGAAATCTATTTATCTCAGCTGTCAGTATATTAATGATGGAATCATCACAGACTCTGGGGGCAATGATATTAAACGGTCAGCTCATTCTGAGTTCCCGACATATCTGCCACTGTTCGCTAAGCATTGATATTGTGCATTTGGTATGCTGCCTAACATTTCCTATGCTACTGTATTATTGCGCCCTGTTAGTATGCTTGTCTGTGGTTTGCTGTTATCGTATAGTGGTTAGCACTCTGAGTTGCATCTACAACCACCACGTTTCGAATGCGACTCGCAGCAATAATTGCTCTACCTGCCCCAGCTTTTGTGAAACACAAAGGAATCAATTGTTTTAACATGGTAATTTTCTCCGAGGTGATGATGTTTTTCCCTTCAAGTTCTACTCGCTCACATATCTATGTTTCATATGTCAGCATTCAAATTCGCCCGTTCTCAGAGATTTCTTCCCTCCTACGATCACAAACCCAACTTTCCGTCCCACACCCCCATTTCATTCATATGGAGATGCCAGTGTTGGACTGTGGTGTACAAAGTTAAAAATTACATAACAGCCAGGTTATATTCTTACAGGTTTAATTGGAACACTAGCTTTCGGAGCGCTGCTCTTTTATTCTGTGGTTGTGGAGTCATTTCCTGTTTCATTAAGGCACTGCAGAAACTAACACTGACTCTCCCATTGATACCATTCAGTCTGTGCTGCTGCAGTCACTGTTGCTGGGTGAAAGTGCCCAACTCCACCATCGGGACAGATGACCAGTTGATCCATTTGGTGACCGTTGTTGTGAGATCAATGTTCATGTAGCAGCTTTTACTGACATTGTCCAGATATTATTGGAGGGTCAAGTTCAGGAAATTGATAGAAGAGTATCGGGGAACAGCGACTTCATTGGAAAAGATCAGTTTTACCGGTTTTCCACAATGGCCGAGCGCTCTTCCCAGTGAACTGCTAATTCAGACACCAGGGACTCGGGTTTGACTCCGACCATGTTAGGTGTTAGAATTGGAATTCAATAAATATCTGGAATTACGAATCTAATAAATCCTATAAACCCAAGGTCAATTGTTGAAATTAACAAAACCATCAGTTTCACTGACGTCCGATAAGGAAGGACCTGCTACTCTTACCTGGTCCGGCCTCCATGTGACTCCAGACCCACTGCAATATGGTTGAGACTCAGCTACCTGCTGTGTAATTAGAGATAGCAATAAATGCTGCAGAGCCAGCGTCGCCCTCATAACGAAACAAAATAAAGGTTTATTTGGCTCTAGCATGGGTACTGTGTGCAATTCTACAATTCACATTATAGAATGGATGTGATCGCACTGGGAACAGTGCAGGAGAGATTCACTGGGGTATTGTCTGGGCTGAAGATGAGGAGAGATTGGACAGACTGTGGTTGTTTGTTGCCGTGCAGCGGAGATTGGAGAAGACATGACTGAGATGGACAAAATAATGAGGGATATGGATAGGATAGATTGAAAGAAGCGTTTCCTGTTGTTGGAGGTTCCGAACACCGGGTCAAGAGATTTCGGGAAAAGGCAGCAAAGTTTGAGTAGATGTGCACAAAGGGTCCGAGAGGCAGAAACCCTTTTTCACCAAAAGAAAATTCAGATGTGAATTTATGATGCCAAGGCATGTAAGGCTATGGGCTGAATGATGGAAAACTTGATTCAGGTCGTTAAGCAGTTGTGTTGGACAAATGCGGCCACAACAGGCTGAAGGGCCACTTTCGACCTTATTGTTCTCGGCAGTCTCGTTCTTCGTGTCCCCGCCTGTCACAGGGTTCAATTCTCTGCTGGAGTCATTGTAAATGTTTGTAAACTGTCGCTCTGTTCCCGAATGAAGGTTATTAATGCTTGTTCTTCCATTCTCGATTGCATATGTCACAGGAAGGACAGTGCTGTTTGAATCAATCTGTGGAAGGTCTGCAGCACCTGGGGAGAGAGAGTGTCAGTGAAAGTGCAAACACTTAACTTCTGCAAACTGCACATTGTATCTGTGTTGGAATGAAAACCATTTTATCGATTTGTTCCTGACTGAAATGTTTGCTTAAAGAAGGAAGCTGATGAACAAAACAGGGTAAACCCATTCAGATCTGAGTGCAGAAACATATCCTGCAGCACTAATGAGGTGGTACAAGGCAGATTCGCGTTTGGATGCAGCTTGCTTTCACTAGTCTGAGTTTCCAGTGTATAAAGCCATTAAACATGATACAGATGGTGCTCACTGATATGATTTAATTGCTCAGTGGCCCGCACTGCTTTAAGATCTGCAGGTTAGGTGGATTAGCCTTGTTAAGTTGCCCTGTCGTGTCCAGGGAGTGAATTCAGTAAGTTAAGTGAATTAGCCATGGGTACCCCAGTGATAAGGTCAGCAGTCACACGATGCCAGGTTTTATTCCAGCAGGGTTTTTTTGGAATCACAAGCCAGAGGCCTGCAGGGATAGAGACAGGAGCTAGGTCTGGGTGAGATGCTGTTCAGAGTGTCCCTACAGACTCCATTGGCTGCATTGTACTTTCTGCATTGTAGGGAATCTGTGATTCTATCAGAGACGACACTGCCAGCGTTTACTGGGCTGCTAAGGCATTAGAGACGATGCTGACGGCGTTAAGTGGTGATGGGATTTTATTTATTTATGTGTTGGAAAGTTCGGAACTGAACCAAGGAAACCCGAATCGAAGTTTTCCAGAGTATGTGAGGTTTGGAGGGGGGAAATAGGTGGTATATTCACGCTTTCAAGTTAATAAATTTCTGAACGGCAAGCATTCAAAACCATTGATGTCTCACGGAAAGATAGTTCATGATGAATAGAAAGTGACCCGTCGCTTGGAGTTCGATTTGGATTCGATTCCGGTCAAGGAATTTTTCAACCCCTATTAACACCATATGTAATCTTGACGGGGTCACATGTGGCCCCCCTTTGCTAAGCGATGAAATGGCCCCGAGGTTATGGCGTTGGGTTGGTAATTCATTGTGCACACGTGGGTACAAATCCTACTCTGGTTGTTACTTCTAGCAAACGCAGCTGCGGTTTTCCTTTGTGCCTCGCATCTTTAGTACACATTGGATGGAGAATCTTGCTCTTGCCCTTCATTGCACTGGAGATTTGCGATAAATTGATACCACATCACACTCGAAAAAAAACAATTTGATTCTGTTGTAAGTTAAATTAGGATAATGTAAAGGAATGCAACTTTTCTTTCCTTCCTGCATTCCACCTTGACTTTCTATGAAATTACATCGAATGAAAGAGAAACAAATAAGGAGATCGAGAGCAATAGTTTATCCAGCAGGATTGTGAATGAGTATTTTGATGTAACACTCCACACAAAGGTCTGATCAGTATTTCAAACAGTCAATTAGAACTGGAACTGCAGAAAACTTCTCCAATGAAACTATCTTTTCATTCTTTCGCAAACTATTGCTGTGTGAATCACAGCGCAATCCATCATCCACCGTGATCACCAAGTTGCCAACAACATTAGATCCACCAATTTTCTTTAGCAATCACAACTTCTACACATACTCACCTATGGTGTTCCCAGTGCCATTTGTTGTCTCCAGGCCACAGCACATTTCTTGTTCATGAGCTTATGAGCCGAGTTCCTGATCTGTCTGATCAGTTTGAGAAACATTTTCTATTACTTCATTCCACCCTCTCAGAGTTCTAAACTTGTCAATAAAATAATGTATTAGACCAAATGATGTCGGATTGGAAGTCGGCTATTCAGCCCAACGAGTCTGCTCCACCATTCAACGAACTCATGGCTGATCGGATAATCCTCAACTCCATTCTCCAGCCTTAGCTCGACAAAGCTTCATCGTCTTTCTGGTTAAATATCTATCTGGCACATTTTGAAAATACACAATAACTCAGCCTAAACAAAGGTTTGTGGAAAGGGTTCCACAGAATCACTGGCCTCTGAGCAAAGAAATTACTCCTCATTTCTGAATTAAATTGGCAATAACTAATTGTGACTTCATGTCCTCTGGTGCTCTCCTCACACCAGAGGACAAACCACCTGCCCGTAACTACTCTGTTAAGATCCCATGAATATTGAACGTGTATAAATGTTATTACGTGATTATAGAGCTGCACTTCACCTCCTTTGTTTTAAGCAGAATAATCCCAGCCTAACCGATCATTCCACGAAGGTCTAGTATATCCAACGTTGACAACAACCTCGCAAATCTCTGCTGTCCCCTGCGGCGTCCTTTCATATCATTAAGGCAGGGAGAGAAATTAATGCTAGGAAACGATTGAAATTTCAAGCACAGACGGGAAATGGAACTTGAAATCAGACAGCGACTGGAATCAGATCGTTCCACACAAGGACGGAATACAGTAATGATAACTCTGACCAATGAAAATCTAATCATATCCCACTGACTTTCAATGTCTTTACTGTAACCAAACTACCCCATGTAATTGTCCACAGAGCTAGTATTTAGGGAAAAAAGGATATAAACTGGCTATATAAACACTTTGACAACAAAAACATGTCCTTTGGTAGACATCTTTTGATTATAAACTCAACTCGTGTCACTGTGAATCCTATATCGTTTGCAAGGCACAAATGGGACGTTGGAACATAACTCTCTCCATTTGCCTAGATGGGTGTAACTTCAATAGCTCATAAGGAACTGGATACCATTTATGACAATACAGTCACTTGATTGTACCTTCTTCAATACCTGCAATATTCATTCTCTTCACCGCTAAGGCTCAATTGTAGCAGAGTGCACCAACTACAAGATGCACTGGAGTAAGTCATCCGGGCATTTTGACAGAACGTTCAAACCTCAACAGCTGTACTGACTATAAGGACAATGTTGGAAGATGCAGTGTCTGCGTGGGTTTCCTCCGGGTGCTCCGGTTTCCTCCCACTATCCAAAAATGTGCAGGTTAGGTGAATTGGCCATGCTAAATTGCCCGTAGCGTTAAGTGAAGGGGTAAATGTAGGAGAATGGGTCTGGGTGGGTTACGCTTCAGGGGGTCGGTGTGGACTTGTTGGCCGAAGGACCTGTTTCCACACTGTAAGTAATCTAATCTAATCTAGAAACGTCACCAAAGGCAAGGAACCCTCCAAGGCGCATAGCACTCTGACTTGGAAAGGAATCAGTGATAAACTCATTGAGTGGTGGAACAGTCTTGATGGGCAACCTTGCATATTTCAGCCTTCCATCTTTTATCTTACAATTTTTAAAAAAATGTTAATTTATGCAGTGACCAGACTTGTCCTCAGTCCTTTAGCTGTTCCCGAAACTGGTGGTTGCTAAAGTTCTACTATCATCCACAGCCTGTGGTCACCAGTAGAAAATATCCGAAAACCCTCTCAATCAACTGATTCCCCTCAAGATTAGAGTGGTGTTGGAGAAGCACAGCAGGTCCAGCAGCATCTGAGGAGCAGGAAAAATGAACGTTTCAAGCAAAAGACCTTCATCAGAAATGAGACAGGGAGCATATGAGATGGAGAGATAAATGGGAGGGAATGGGGCTTGGGAGAAGGTTGCTGAGAGTGCAGTAAGTGGATGGAGGTGGGGGGTGAACGTGATATGTCAGAGAAGAAGGTGGAGCGGATAGGTGGGAATGAGGATGCATAAGTGGGACAGGTCAGGAGGATGGTGTTGAGCTGGAAGTTGGGAAATGGGGAAAGTTACGGTAGGGGAAATGAGGAAACTGGTGAAGTCCAAATTGATGCCATGGCGTTGAAGGGATCCCAAGGCGGAAGATGAGGCTTTCTTCCTCCAGGCATCGGATGGTAAGGCAGTGGCGATGGAGGAGGCCTAGGACCTGAATGTCCTCGGGAGAGTGGGAGGGGAACTTGAAATATTTGGTCAAGGCGCACTGGATGGTGTTGAGCTGGAAGTTGGGAAATGGGGAAAGTTACGGTAGGGGAAATGAGGAAACTGGTGAAGTCCAAATTGAATGCCATGGCGTTGAAGGATCCCAAGGCGGAAGATGAGGCTTTCTTCCTCCAGGCATCGGATGGTGAGGCAGTGGCGATGGAGGAGGCCTAGGACCTGCATGTCCTCGGGAGAGTGGGAGGGGAAGTTGAAATATTTGGTCAAGGCGCACTGGAGTTGATCCTTGCGGATGTCCTGGAGATATTTTCTGAAGCGCTATGCGAGAAGACATCCAGTCTCGCCAGTTTCGAGGAGACCACATCGGGACCAACAAATACAATAAATGACATGTGTGGAAGTACAGGTGAACCTTTTATAGATGTGGAAGCCTCCATTGGAGCCTTGGGCGGAGGTGAGGGGGTAGATGTGGGTGCAGGTTTTGCAAGTCCTGCAGTGACAGGGGAAGGTGCAAGGAGGACAGGGTGAATCATTGGAGGGCGTGGACTTGACTAGGTAGTCACGGAGCGAACGGTCTTGGCAGAAAGTGGATTCGGGTGGGGTCCGTTTAGAGGTGGCGAAACTGTCAGGGGATGATGTGATTTATGTGGAGGTTGGTGGGATAGAAGGTGAGGACCTTGTTGCGGTTGGAGGTGTGGGGTTCGTGGGCGGAGGTATGGGACATGGATGAGATGCGTTGGAGGGCATCTTCAACCACAAAGGATGGAAAGTTCTGGTCTTTAAAGAAGGAGGACATCTCGTGTGTTCTGTGGCGGAACTGGTCCTTTGGGAGCAGATGCGATGGAGGTGGAGGAATTAGGAATGCAGGATAACATT
>NC_057717.1:12891488-12893816 GCF_004010195.1 Chiloscyllium plagiosum
TATTTACATATTACACATTTCAACGATTTAGATGAGGAGGAACAGGCATGATTTGTAAGTTTGAAGGTGACACTAAAATAGGTGGTATCGTGGATAGTGTGGAAGGTTCTCAGAAATTACTGTAGGACCTTGATCAGCTGGGAAAGTGGGCCGAGAAAAGGCAAATGGAAATGAATACAGACAAGTGTAAGTTCTTGCATTTTATAAACTCAAATCAAAGTAGGGATTTCATGGTAAATGGCAGAGCTTTCATGAGTGTAGTGGAACATAGAGACCTTGGAGTTCAGGTGCATAGTTCTCTGAAAGCGGAGTGACAGGTACACAGCACAGTGAAGAAGGCTTTTGGCACACTGGCCTTCTTCAGCCAGAGCACTGAGGATCGAAGTCGGTGAGTTATGTTGCAGTTATACAGGTTGCTGTTAAGCCTTGTGAGCATACTTGTAGCATTTTTTTTTTCAGTTTTGTTCACATTGCTATTTGAAGGATTTTATTAAACTGGAAAGACTGCAGAAAAAAAAGGGATTTTGCTAGGACTTAACAGTTTGAGGTACAAAGAGAGTTTGGACAAGTTTGGACATTTTACTTAAGAGTTTATGAGACCGAGGCGGTATCTGATAGAAGTATACAAGATCATGGGAGGCATAAATACAGTGATAGCGCTCAGTCTTTTTTCCTAAGATTAGGCTATCCCAAAATAGAGGGCATCAGTTCAAGGTTAGAGGGGAAAGAATAAAAGGGATCCTGAGGGCCAAATTTTTACATAGAATGTGGAACGCATATGAAATGAGCTGCCAGCGGAAATGGTTGAGGCGGGTAACACCATTTATAACGCACTTGGACAATGACATGGATAGGAAAAGAATAAAAGGATACGGGGCTATGGCAGGGAAATGGGGTTAATGTGGATGAACATTTTGGTTGGAATGTACCACTTTGGTTCGAACGACCTATCTCTGTGCTGTAAGACCCTATGACTCTCATAATTATTGCTTTTCTCCACTGAATGTTATATTGCATTTCCCCAATTCACTGGAGCGAACTCAGCCCTCTTGCCTTCAGGATTCCATAATGTTTGATCAGAATGTTCAAACATTTTACACTGTATACAGACGCCGTGTAAAATGCAACATATTAATGTCACTATTCCTCAAAACTTCATCAGAGCAAGGTTATTAATTAGTCCTTCTGACCACAGAACATCAAATCGAATTAACCTGCTCTCTAGTTTCGTTCACAAAATACACTTCAACTCACCTCACATACACTTACGGAGTTTACTTTTCACAACCTTCTTTGAAGGTGAGTCTATGTGTTTAATAACCTTACTTCAGGCGTTGGGGCCTCCATTTGCCGAGAGGTGCGAGGGAGGAGCGAAGGACTTCCGGGAAATCATGTATTTGTGTGATTGCGTTACCTGAAACACTACTCGGGTAGTGTCTCCCACCGATCCTCCTCCGCTAATCAAAAAAAAGGTTCTGTGCGCCAGATGGGTAAGGTAACGAGTTTATGTTTTATTCCTTTTTTTTAACAGTCTATTTGGGAAGTTAGAATAGTGGGAATGGAGCTTAGGGCAGTTTAATGTTCCTCCTGCAAAACGTGGGAGGTAAGGGTCATGACTAGTGTCCTGCTAATTACATCTGCGGGAAGTGTACCCAACTCCAGCTCCTCGAAAACCGCGTTAGGGAACTGGAGCTGCAGCTGGATGAACTTCGGATCATTCAGGAGGCAGAGGGGGTCATTCAGAAGAGTTACAGGGAGGTAGTAACTCCTCAGGTACAAGAAAAAAAGCAGATGTGTTACAGTCAGGGGACGGAAAGGGTACCGGCAGGCAGTGCAGGGATCCCCTGTGGCCATTCTCCTCAACAGTAAGCATACCATTTGGATACTGTTGGGAAGAAAGTGAGGACTGCAGATGCTGGCGATCAGAGCTGGAAATGTGTTGCTGGAAAAGCGCAGCAGGTCAGGCAGCATCCAAGAAACAGGAGAATCGATGTTTCGGGCATAAGCCCTTCTTCAGGAATCTTTCCTGAAGAAGGGCTTATGCCCGAAGCGTCGATTCTCCTGTTTCTTGGATGCTGCCTGACCTGCTGCGCTTTTCCAGCAACACATTTCCAGCTCTGATCGCCAGCATCTGCAGTCCTCACTTTCTTCCCAACAGTATCCAAATGATATGCTTACTGTTGAGGAGAATGACCACAGGGGATCCCTGCACTGCCTGCCGGTACCCTTTCCGTCCCCTGACTGTAACACATCTGCTTTTTTTCTTGTACCTGAGGAGTTACTCCCTCCCTGTAACTCTTCTGAATGACCCCCTCTGCCTCCTGAATG
>NC_057717.1:12894139-12909486 GCF_004010195.1 Chiloscyllium plagiosum
GTGGGGTGGTAGGTGAGGACCAGTGGGGTTCTGTCCTGGTGGCGATTGGAGGGGCGGGGCTCAATGGCGGAGGAGCGGGAAGTGGAAGAGATGCGGAGGAGGGCATCGTCGACTACGTCTGGTGGGAAATTGCCGTCCTTGAAGAAGGAGGCAATCTGGGTTGTACGGTTTTGAAACTGGTCCTCCTGGGTGCAGATGCGGCGGAGACGAAGGAATTGGGAGAATGGGATGGCGTTTTTACAGGGGGCTGGGTGGGAGGAGGCGTAGTCTAGGTAGCTGTTAGAGTCGGTTGGGTTTATAGTAGATGTCCGTGTCTATTCGCTCACCCGAGATAGAAATGGAAAGGTCTAGGAAGGGGAGGGAGGAGTCTGAGACTGTCCAGGTGAATTTGAGGTCGGGGTGGAAGGTGTTGGTAAAGTGGATGAATTGTTCCAGCTCCTCGTGGGAGCAGGAGGCAGCGCTGATACAGTCATCGATGTAGCGGAGGAAAATGTGGGGTGTGGTGCCAGTGTAGCTGCGGAAGATGGACTGTTCCACATATCCTACGAAGAGGCAGGCATAGCTGGGGCCCATGCGGGTGCCCATGGCTACTCCTTTGGTTTGGAGGAAGTGGGAGGATTTGAAAGAGAAGTTGTTCAAGGTGAGGACCAGTTCAGTCAGTCTAAGGAGGGTGTCGGTGGAAGGGTACTGGTTGGTACAGCGGGAAAGGAAGAAGCAGAGGGCTTTAATTCCTTCGTGATGGGGGAGGGAGGTGAACAGGGACTGGATGTCCATGGTGAAGATACGGCGTTGGGGACCGGGGAAGCGAAAATCATGGAAGAGATGGAGGGTGTGGGTGGTGTCCCGAACGTAGGTGGGGAGTTCTTGGACTAAGGGGGACAGGACCGTGTCGAGGTATGCAGAGATGAGTTCGGTGGGGCAGGAGCAGGCTGAGACAATGGGTCGGACGGGTCAGTCAGGTTTGTGGATATTGGGCAGGAGGTAGAAACGGGCGGTGCTGGGTTGTGGGACTATGAGGTTGGAGGCGGTGGGTGGGAGATCCCCTGAGGTGATTAGTTTCTGGATGGTCTGGGAGATGATTGTTTGGTGGTGGGAGGTGGGGTCATGGTCAAAGGGGCAGTAGGAGGAGGTGTCTGTGAGCTGGCTTTTATCCTCAGCGGTGTAAATGTCGGTGCGCCACACTACTACCGCACCTCACTTGTCTGCTGGTTTGATAGTGAGGCTGGGGTTGGAACGGAGGGAGTGGAGGGGTGAGAGTTTGGAGTGGGTGAGAGGGGTGGAGAGGTTGAGGCGGTTAATGTCGCAGCGGCAGTTGGCTATGAAGAGATCGAGGGCGGGTAAGAGGCCAGCACGGGGTGTCCAGGTGGATGGGCTGTGTTGGAGGCGGGAAAAGAGGACGTCAGAGGGTGGGCGAGAGTCTTGGTTGAAGAAGTTGGCACGGAGGCGAAGGCGGAGGAAGAATTGTTCGATGTCACGCCACATGTTGAACTCGTTAATCCGAGAGCATAGGGGAATGAAGGTGAGACCTCTGCTGAGGACTGATCTTTCATCCTCAGAGAGGGGTAGTTCTGGAGGGATGGTGAAAACACAGCAGGGCTGGGAGCGAGGACCTGGTGTGGGGCTGGAGCTGGGAGTGGGTGCGGGGTTGGGCATGGGAGCGGGGACGGAGATCGGCGTGGGGGCGGGGTTAGACGTGGTGACTGAAATCGGCGTGGGGGCGGCGTTATCATGGTGACAGAGATCGGCGTGGGGGCGGAGACACATGCGTCGTTGTGTTCGTGCAGGTTAGTGATGTCACTGGGGGTGGAAGTGGCTGCCCCGGCGGCAACCCAGGGGGCGGAAGTGACTGTGGCGACGACCGAGACAGTTGTATTCCCGATAGCCGCGGGAGCCGCGAATCTGTCGGCGATGGTCTTCCTGGCGATCGTGGAGGCGGTTGTCTGGGCGGCGGTCGCGGAGGCTGCGAGGTCGGTGGGGGCGGAAGTAACGTCATTGTCCACGGCGAAGGTTGTTGCCGCGGGCGATATCGCAGACGCGTGGTTATTGGCGCCGGAGCGATTTCGGAGGCCAATGGAAGATTCTTTAACAGTTGAGGAACCCAGAGTGTGGGGGTAAGTACATGAAAGTTTTTGGTACTGTTGGGGGTCGACTCATCAGGGGAAAGCAGTGGGGCACAGCGTGCTGGCACAGCCTCTGTCCCTGCTGCTTAGAAGGGAAGAGGGAAGAGGAGCAGAGCAGTATTCATTACGGACATCATAGTTAGGGGGACAGATAGGAGGTTCTGTGGGGACGAGAGAGACTCACGGCTGGTGTGTTGCCTCCAAGGTGCCAGAGTTCATGACGTTTCTGATCGTGTTTTTTGGATCCTTAAGGGGGAGGGGGAGGGGGAGCAGCCCCAAGTCGTGATCCACATAGACACCAACGACATAGGTAGGAAGAGGGATGGGGATTGAAGACAGAAATTCAGGGAGCTAGGATGGAAGCTTAGAGCTAGGACGAACACAGTTGTTGTCTCTAGTTTGTTGTCCGTGCCACGTGCTAGTGAGGCGAGGAATAGGGAGAGAGAGGAGTTGAACACTTGGCTACCGGGATGGTGCAGGAGGGAGGGCTTTGAATTCTTGGATAATGTGGGCTCTTTCTGGGGTAGGTGGAACCTCTATAAGCAGGATGGTCTTCATTTGAACCAGATGGGTACCAATATCTGGAGAGGAGAGGTCACCCTGTTGGGAGTTTTCTACAGGTCTCCGTATAGATCCAGAGGTGTAGAGGAAAGGACAGCAAAAATGATTCTCGATAGGAGTGAGAGAGACAGGGTAGTTGTCATGGGGGACTTCAACTTTCCAAATATTGACTGGGAACACTATAGTACGAGTACTATAGATGCGTCAGTTTTTTGTCCAGTGTGAGCAGGAGGGCTTCCTGATACAGTATTTAGACAGGCCAACAAGGGGCGAAGTGACATTAGATTTGGTACGGGTAATGAAACTTGGTGTTAGACGTGGAAGTAAGTGAGCACTTTGTTGATAGCGATCACAATTCCGTTATGTTTACTTTAGGGATAGAAAGGGATGGGTGTATACCACTGGGCAATCGTTACAGCTGGGGGAAAGGCAATTACAATGCCATTAGGCAAGATTTAGGAAGCACAGGATGGGGAAGGAAATCACATAAGATGGGCACATTAGTAATGTGGAGCTTATTCACGGAAAAGATCATGTGTGTCCTAGATAAGTATGTACCTGTCAGGCAGGGAGGAAGCTGTAGATCGCGGGAGCCATGGTTTATGAAGGAAGTGGAATCTCTGGTCAACAGGAAAAAGTAGGCTTATGTCAGGATGAGATGTGAAGGCTCAGTTAGGTCGCTTGAGGGTGGCAAAGTAGCCAGGAAAGTCCGAAAGAGAGACCTCAGCTGAGGCGGGGGAGACATGAAGAATTATTGGCGGATAGGATCAGGGTAAACTCTAAGGGTTTCTACAGGTATTTAAGGAATAAAAGTCTGACGAGAGTAACATTAGGGCCAATCAAGGATAGTAGTGGGAAGCTGTGTGTGGAGTCAGAGGAGATGGGGAAGCACTAAATGAATATTTTTCGACAGTATTCATTCGAGGAAACGACAATGTTGTCGACGAGAATACTGAGATGCAGGTTACTAGACTAGATGGGATTGAGGTTCACAAGGAAGAGGTATTAGAAATCCTGCAAAGTATGAAAATAGATAAGTCCACTGGGCCTGATGGGATTGATCCTAGGATCCTCTGGGAAGCCAGGGAGGAGATTGCCATGCCGTTCACAGTGATCTTTAAATCGTCATTGTCTACAGGAATAGTGCCAGAAGACTGGAGGATAGCAAATGTGGTTTCCCTGTTCAAGAAGAGGAGTAGAGACAACCCTGGTAATTATAGACCAGTGAGCCTTACTTCAGTTGTTGACAAAGTGTTGGAAAAGGTTAGAAGAGATAGGATTTATAATCATCTGGAAAAGAATAATTTGATTAAGGATAATCAGCACGGTTTTGTGAAGGGTAGGTCGTGCCTCACAAACCTTAGTGAGTTCATTGAGAAGGTGACCAAACAGGTAGATGAGGGTAAACCGGTTGATGTGGTGTATATGGATTTCAGCAAGGCATTTGATAATGTTCCTCACAGTAGGCTATTGTGCAACATGCGGAATAATGGGATTGTGGGAGACATGCAATTTGGATCAGTAATTAGCTTGCTGAAAGAAGACAGAGGGTGATGGTTGATGGGAAATGTTCATCCTGGAATCCAGTTACGAGTGATGTACCGCAAGGGTTGGTGTTGGGTCCTCTTCTATTCGTCATTTTTAGAAACGACCTGGATGAGGGCGTAGAAGGGTGGGTTAATAAATTTGCAGACCGCAGTAAGGTTGGTGGAGTTGTGGATAGTGACGAAGGATGTTGTAGATTACAGAGAGACATAGATCAGCTGTAGAGCTGGGCTGAGAGGTGGCAAATGGAGTTTAATGCGGACAAGTGTGAGGTGATTTACTTTGGTTGGAGTAACTGGAATGCAAAATACTGGGCTAATGGAAAAATTCTTGGTAGTGCAGATGCGCAGAGAGATCTCGGTGTCCAAGGTACACAGATCCTTTAAAGCTGCCATCCATTTTGACAGGGTTATTAAGAAGGCATACAGTGTTTTAGTTTTTATTAATCGAGGGATCGGGTTCCGGAACCACGAGGTTATGCTACAGCTGTACAAAACTCTGGTGGTGTCGCACTTGGAGTATTGTGTACAGATGTGGTCACCGCATTATAAGAAGGATGTGGAAGCTTTGGAAAGGGTGCAGAGTAAATTTGCTAGGATACTGCCTGGTATGGACGGAAGGTCTTACGAGGAAAGGCTGAGGGGTTTGAGGCTGTTTTCGTTGGAGAGAAGAAGGTTGACAGGTGACTTAATAGAGACATATAAGATTATCAGAGGGTTAGATAGGGTGGACAAGGAGAGCCTTTTTCTAAGTATGGTGACAGTGAGCATGAGGGTGTATAGCTTTAAATTGAGGGGTGATAAATATAGGACAGATGTCAGAAGTAGTTTCTTTTCTCAGAGAGTAGTAAGGAATGCTTTTCTGCAGCGGTAGTAGATTCGCCAAGTTTAAGTTCATTTAAGTCGTCATTGGACAAGCATATGGACGTACATGGAATAGTATAGGATAGATAAGCTTCAGATTAGTATGACAGGTCGGCTCAACATCGAGGACCAAAAGGCTTGTACTGCGCTGTCATGTTCTATGTTCTATGTTTCTTCTTCGGTGGGTTGGTGTGGGCTTGCTGGGCCAAATGGCCTGTTTCCAGACTGTGTAGGGATTCTAACTCTGAACCAATTTGGAATTATTATTTTCGAAACGGACAAGAGGCCACAGTTTGCTATGGAAAAGACTGGATTGCCTTAAAATTCTTTAAGATGGTAGCCTTAACGCCATCCTTGTCTTATAGTAAAGGTAGATGTGTAGTGAGTGTTCCAGATGTGATGTGGCTGGTCAAACCACTCAACTTTAGGCAAAACACAATTTATTTATACACTTTAATATAAATACATACAAAAAAAAGAGGAGTTTAGAATAACTTAACTACTGCAAACCTTAACAGAATAATAGATACAGTACCGTCTCCTACGAAATATTCCAATGTACTAACATCCCATAAACCCATCGCTTTGCAAAACGACACATCCAAGGCCAATCATTAACGAATGCAATTCTCCAATACAGGAGGAAACAGCATTAAGTTAGATTTCAGACAGAATAGCAGCGAGGGATCATTTACTTGAACGATTCAACCCTTCTCCCACGCCAGGCACCTGGTAGTTGTTACAGCTCAGAAAAACAGGAAAGCCTATGCTGTACGAACTAATAGTCGCCACTATTTATAAAAAAAACCTAAAAGCCTCCGATTTTTTTTACTTCAGCCGTTTGCAGTAGGCAGTTTGGCCTTTAAGTTCTCTCTTTAAAGAAAAAGAGCAAATAACCTGTTTTAAAGTGACAGCATCGTCAGAGATATTAGGTACCTGGTCCTTTACAATAATATTCAAGAGGATTCCTCGTGTTATTGACCACGTGATCAGTTCAAAGGGACAAATACAGATGTCAGACGGCCAGTGCACAGGCATAGACCAAGTTTCAAAGACGTGAGTCAAAGCTGCTGAAGCGCCTATCCAACATGGAGCACCACATGGGATACACCGGGAAGTGAACACACACCCACCCCAAACATGGTACACTACATGGAACACACAGGGAAGTGAACGACAGCCCGACACACACTCCGCTAAACATGGAAAACCACATTGGACACACCGGGAAGTGAACAACAGACCAAGACGCATCATTTCACTGTTTCAAAGGTTCACACTGTCAGCACTCGATACACTAGGGAGTTAAAAACCAAGGTGAGGGAAAAAAAACAGAGGGACAGAGAGATTCACATGAAAGACAGAAACAAACAGTTAATTAACTGAGAGCTTGTTGTGGAAATATGGAGAAAAAAGACTGGATAATGGGACTCACTGGAGCATTGACCTCTTCGAGAGCAAAATTACAAGAATGAGACCATTGAATAAAGGTATTGTCAGATCAACTGAAATGGTTTGTTACATCAAATTCTAAATTGGCTTCACAGTACACTTCAAACAATATAAAATGGGAGAACATGACAGACTAACAAGGAAAGCTGTGCAGGCCATGCTAGTGCCCAGTAAACTGGATTATCTGCCCAGCATGGGGGGTATTGCAAACCTTTACTATCATATGGGAACGATACACCCATCTAATACACACAGCAGGGGAAGATTTCTATCTCCATTGGACCAATATAAGATGTGTGTGTGTATGCGCGCGAGTGGTGGCGGGGTTGTGGGAGTCGTACACTTGGGGTGGTTGAATGTGAAAATAATTGCTTCAGGGAAAATATACTTAAAGGAAACCAGCTAAAATATGAACAACTGGCAGTGATTTGGATAATCGACACAGAGAGGTTGAGGGCAGTTTCATGTAGTGTACTCATGGACAGATGAGTTAAAGTACTCTTTGATATTGAAATTAAGGCATTGCTAGACACAACATCGATATGGATCAGCGTGCACAGGAATGTCAGATGAATGGGATTTTGGTGTGAGTTCGAATCAGATTTGTTTCTGCAGTTTTCAATCCGAGAGTGTCAGCAGCAGATTATTGTCATCATTAAGTCTGTATTTCACAGCTCAAGGTTCAAAAAGCAGATGGGTTAAACCGGTGAAGTACATTCTGGAGCAGTGAGTAGTTAAAGTGTTTAATGGTCAGGGCACGGTGTCAGGAATCAACTCATGGCCAAAGGAATCATCCAAGTTGTGATTCGTCTGTGTCAAACATCACCTGCAAGTTCCCCTCCAAGCCACTCACTACCCTGACTTTGAAATATACCGCTGTTCCTTCACCGTCGTTGGGTTAGGATCCTGGAATGCCCTCCCTAATGGCATTTTTTTTCAACCCACAGCAAGTGGACTGTAACGATTCAAGAAGGCAGCTCACCTTCTCAAGGGCAAATAGAAATGGGCTATTAATGCTGGCCAGCCAGCGATGCCCAGGTTCCAGAAATGCATAAAAAAGATATCAGCTAGGGATGAGATGGAGTCCCATGAAGGAAATAGAGTTTGTGAACATAATAGAGGGCAATGACCTCCGCACTCCCAATATTTAAATAGCAAGGACAGTGAGACAATGGTTCACATCTGAAACTGAGTAGGTCAACATAGAGACCCACGAGTAACACTGCCAGAAGCAAGGAGGGAAAGTGTAATTGATCAAGTTCCCTGATGCAGTTAATAGTGGTCTGCAGAGTGAATATCTGGATTCAGAGTCTCAACATGAACAATAATAGTGGCAAGAAGTGAAGACTACATGAAATAACAGTAACACAGTCATAACTGGTTTATAGAAAATCATATCTGGACGGTAAGACTTACCAGGGACGCCGACGATAGACAGGAGAGGATAATAAAAATATTGAATAATCTGAAGGACATAATAGATCCGCCATGATAATGACAACCGATCAGAATATGTAGAAAGAGACCAAACATGATCGGATAAACCTCTGTCCATTGTTGGAACACTCCAGTCTAATGTTCTCAGGTTCTGATCCATTGTTGGAACATTTCAGTCTAATGTTCTCGGATTCTGATCCATTGTAGGAACATTCCAGTCTAATGTTAGCAAATTATGATCTATTCTCCCCTTCACCATCTGGAGCTGCTGATCTATGTTAGTGCTGTCGGTGATGCTCCGACTCACGCTTTACGATAACACATTGAACGGTGCCCATTTATCATGAAAAGATGGGAACTCTTCACTGGGATAATTAGAATCCATGGAGACTGACATTAAGCACAGTCACTGAACAAACAGGCTCAGTTAACCCCTTCCTTACATCACATTTCATGTCATAATAAAAGGCAACATTTACTCAGTCTCAATGGCATGGATAAGGGTTACTGACGGACGGACTTTAAATCTTTTTTTTTTTACTTTGTCCTTGTATGTGGGAGTATTGCCAGAGCACTGCAGGGCTGTATATGTCCGACTCTGTTTAGAAAGGAAGCAGGGACAAAATGACAGACCAGCTGCATAAAATATCTGGTGGGGAAATTTCTGGATACATTAACTCAAGGGAGAAAGTGAGGATTGCAGATGCTGGGGATCAGAGTCAAGAATGTAGTGCTGGAAACACAGAGCAAGTCAGGCAGCATCAGAGGAGCATCGAAATTTCTTGTGTAAGCCCTTCATCAAGAATGTGGCTTGTGGCCCAAGGGTACTGAGAGATAAATGGGAAAGGGATGGGGTTGGGGAAGTTATCTGATAACGTGATAGGTGGATGAAGTTGGATTGGAAGGTGATATGACGGAGAGGAGGGTGGAACAGATAGATAGAAAGGAAGATGGAAAAGTAGGGCAGGTCATGGGGCGGTGCAGAATTGGAAGGTTGGATCTGGGATAAGGTGGGGTTGGGGAAATGAGAAAACTGGTGACATCCACATTGATCCTATGTGGTTGCAGTTTCCCAAGGCAGACGATGAGTCTGTCTTCATCCAGACGTCGGGTGGTTAAAGTTTGGCAGTGGAGGAGGTCAAGGACTGCATGTCCATGGCGGGGTGGGAGGGGGAGTTAAGTGTTTAGCCACGGGTTGGTGGGGTTGGTTGGTGCGGGTGTCCCAGCGATATTCTCTGAAGTGTACGGCACATTGGCATCCGGTCTCCCCAATGTCGAGGAGACATCAGGAGCAATGGATACTGTAGATGACGTGTGTGGATTTGCAGGTAAAACTCCAAAGAATGTGGAAGTACACTTTGAGATGTCGGATGGTGGTGAAGGGGGAGGTGAGGGTCCAGTTTTCCAATTCTTGCGGTGGCAGGGTAAGATGCCAGGAGTGGAGAGTGTGTTGGTGGGTGGTGTGGACCTGACAAAGGAGTCACGCTGGGAATGTTCTTTATAGAATGCAGATCGGGGTGGGGAGGGAAATATACCCCTGGTGGTGGGGTCTGTTTGGAGGTGGCGCAAATGGGGGAGGATAATGAGTTGTATCTGGAGGTTTGGTGGGATGGAAGGTGAGGAACAGGGTGTTCTTTCAGAGTTGCATTGGGAGGGGTGGGATTCGAAGGTGGAGGTGCAGAAAGTGGATGAGATGCTCTGGATGGCATCATCGACTATGTGGGAGAGAAAATTGCAGTCTTTGAAGAAGAAGGCCATCTGGGATATACACTGGGTTCAGAGTGTGGTTAGCGTAAAGCACAACAGGTCGGTCAGCATCCAAGGAGCAGGAAAATTCGACTTTTGCCGCCACATCCTGTTCCTCAGATGCTGCCTGACGTGCTGTGCTTTTCCAGCACCACACTCTTGACTCGAATCTCTCACATCTAATTAAACTTGAAAGCGTGCAGAAAAGGTTTTCAAGTACCTTGACAATGTTGAGTAGGGTGGTGGTGGCGAGTGATGATGAGCTGCACGGAGAGTATGGATGGGCAGGGGCTCTGTTCCCTGGAGGGTTGGTTCTGAGGAGTGATCTTACTGAGGTTTATCGTGGTGAATCCCGATGCTCCAGGGTGAGCAAGGCCAAAGGCCAGCGAAATAGACAGAACAGTTATTCACCTTGAAATTTGACAATTACTCATGGGCCATAATGTTGCTGAACTATGGAGGTAGACTGAAGAATGGGACTGGCCGAAGGAGTGAGAATTTGGAGGTCCAAACACATGATTGAGAACAAAAATAAAGGCATTGCCATATCAACTGAAAGGATCTGTTAGATCACATTCTCAATCCCCCTTACAGAACCAGACCAGACACCATCACCCCAGAGGAGATATTTTCTTCAGCATGGAGCACTGCACAGACAAGGCTATTGTACTGCTCAACACCACCCTACAATCGGTCCAGAATGGAACACTGCAGTGCATTGATCTATAACCCAGATGAGCATGTATTCAGCAGGGAGCACTGTGCAGATTGGACTGTTGTACTGTGCAGTACAACCCGCAATCTACCGAAAGTGGAAAGGTATGTAGACCACAGCAGTGCATTGATTTATAAACACAGATGAGATACATGACCAGGGTGTGGAGCTGTGTCCATCACCTCAGTACATTTCTCAGAACACGGTGTTAGATCACTGCCCACCGAGGGGAAACTCGCAGCCCATGCTGGAACTGACAGGATGTACATCTCCCATCCATTTACCCATATCTCCATTGTGCCATGACACAGGGGTGCTGTGGGTGTGAACATCACTGCCAGAGACAAATGGCGGGGCAATCAGTTTAAGTATCAACAAATAGGAGGGGTTTGGCGAATGGACAGAGAGGGGGAGAGTGAGAGACAATGCCATGGATGTGTACCCAGGTTCCAGAATGGTGAAGTGAACACATTTCGACAGTATCCTGCAATGTGAGCCAGTGTTTCCAGGAATTATGTGTGAATGGGATATTGATTTGAGTTCAGATGATGGAGAGTATTGGATGACTATTTGTTCTGCAGCTTTGTAACTGGAAGTAGGGTCAGCAGAGTCTTCGACTCATTGGATGGAACCTAACAATAATTTGTGTCAGTGATATTTTCACTGAGTGGGACAGAGGGATAGTCAGTATGCGACCGAACTAGTTTGCTGGTGCTACCTTATCAAACTCACCTCATAAACTACCTACCCCACCCCATGGCGTTCCTCTCATTCAAAGCCAGCTCGATTTTCCTTCATGGCTGGAGGTACTCACCATCGCCCGCATGAGCCCAGAAATTCTGTGATCCCTGGCACTGGCGCCATCTTCAAAAGGCCAGTGGGCACATGGTTGAGCTTTCTCAGTTCGGAGCTGCCCTGCAGAGTTTACCCTGAGCATGGCAGATAAGGGGAAATTACACCAGGGGCACGGATGGATGGGCTAGTACAGAGGAGGATCATTCTCGTGCGAGAGGGGGCCACACACCAGACCCACGGAGCATGCTCTGAGCTCACCACCCAACTCAGTGTAGTATCTGTGGTCTGAAGAAATGCCCAGAACACAGGACAAGCATCAATAACCTTCCCCGCTCTGTCAGGATAAGCGTCACCGTATTCTTTCTGCTCCCTCATGCTCACTGTATATCTGTTATAGCACCGATCCCCAAACAAGGCTCATGCTTCACCACTCTCACTACTGTTTGCAGTCTCTCTCTCTCTCTCTCTCTCTCTTTCTCTCTCTCCCTCCCTCCCTCCACTTTACCCCCTCCACTAATAACACTACTGTTTGCAGTCTCTCTCTCTCTCTCTCTCTCTCTACCTCCCTCCCTCCACTTTACCCCCCTCTACTAATAACACTGCATGGATACAACACTGGACTGACTCCCTCCAGACAAATAGCAGGGCCACCCATTTCCCACTCTCCCTCCTTCCCTCCCTTTCTCCCATTCCAGACGAAACAGTTGGTGGGCTGCTCAATGTTCAGTGAAGGACAATTCTCACTTTAAACCCACTGGATGTTCGATTCCCACCCACCCACCCACCCCCACTCTGGCACAACGTAGACTCTCTGACCCTGGTGGTCACAAAAGGTGCCATCTCCCTTTTGTGTCGACATGGCACAAATGGAATCCCAACGGTCTCGGTGGGCAGAAGGGTAGGCTTTCAACACATCATCACTACCACCTCCCGGAAGGGAGCACGGAGACTCCCTCATATACCTCCTCCTGTAAACAGGTCATATATTGAAATTAATCTGTGATATTTACTGCTCTCCCCACTTGTCCTGACATCTTCAATAATATGTGCTCATATACACCTAGCGCCCTCTGTTCCTGCACTCCTTTATAATGGTACAGAATGTTTTGTATTGACTTTCAGAGTTATTCCTTCCAAGGTGCATCACCTCACACTGTCTGCATTGATCCTGATCTGCAATAAACCTGAAAGCTACACCAACGTGTTACTGTTCTGCTGGATTTCCACATTGTCCTCCATAAACCTTATAATTCTTCCAGGTTTGGTATCTGCAAACATTGAAATTGTCCTACAGTCACACTCCACACTGAAATACTGACTCACTCACGATTGTGCAAAACTAACACACTCCCTGAGGACAGACTTAAATACTGGCAAACACCAGACAGAATGATTGAAATATTGACAAGGTTACCGTGGAGCAAGAGAAATACTGACACACATTCCATGTCTGTATTAGTTTCTGTGCATTATTGAGTGTCTCTATGTCTCTGCATTAGTGTGTGTCTATGTGTGTGTATCAATGTGGAACGAGTCTGGCAGTCTCTATCGTGCTTAAAGTGATGTGATATCGCCCTGACACAAGATCCGAGGAAGGGTCCTTTCATTTCTGTCCACAGATACTGACAGACCTGTAGAGCTTTCTGTTGCTGCCAGTCTCTGCTGGCCTCGCCTCACCACTGTACAGGTTGGAGTGGAGGATGAAAAGCGTCAGCGATTTAGTTTGGGAGGTACAGAGGGAGAGCAGCAGCTCACAGCACCATCAACACACACATACAGTCACACACGCACACAAACACACAGAAAAGCACAGACACACACCCGCACACACACATAGATGCACACACAGACACACACCTACAGACATATATACACAGACACACACACACATATACACAGACATGCACATACACTCACAGAAGCAGACACACACACAGTCAGACACAGACACACACTGAAAGGAACCGACACACATACAGATGCAAACACACACAGCCAAACACTGATACGTTCACAAATGCACATACACTCAGAAACAGGCGCACATGCATTCACGAATACAGCTGCACACAGACACACACACATACTCACGGAAACCCCGAACCACACAGGCACACCATACAGACACGCCCACAATGAACTGAATCCCATTTCATACTGCTTGTCCCACAGCCTTACATGTCTTGGCATCAAAAGTTCACATCTGAATATTTATTTAGATTTTCAGGGTTTATGCCGCTCTGAAAAATGCAGACAGTGTATTCCAAATTCTAACCACCCACTGGCAGATAAAGTTTTTTGCACATCTTCTGAAACCGTTCTGTCTTTCTCCTTAAGTCTCTGGTCCCCGCTGATCGATCCGTCCATCAATGGGACACTCGTTCAGTCAACCATGTCCGTACCCTAACTCAATCATGTCTTGTCTACATCTCCTTTGCACTGCGACAAACACTCCACTCTGTCCTGTCTTTCTTCACAACTGAAACTCTTCAGCCCAAACAATGTCGCAGTCAATATTTCCTGCAATTTTCTCAGTGTGATCACATCCCTGCTATAATGTGACTTGCAAAACTGCACACAACACACTTGTTTGAGCCTAATGAGCATTTGATTTAAAATTTCTGGATTTGTATGAGGGCGAGTATGGCTAGGCAGAATTTATTACCCATGCCTAATTGCCCAGAGTGCAGTTGAGGCTCAACCATATTGCTGTGAGTCTGAAGTCACATGCAGTCCAGACCAAGTAAGGATACCCTGGGTATTTTCCATGAGCCTGACGCTCCAATTGTCTCTGGCCTATGTCAGTAAAAGCTGCTGTATGGGGATTGATTTCACAACCGCGGTATCCAAATGGATCGACTTGTTTAAAGGTCCCGATGGTGGGATGGGGGCACGTTCACCCAAAAACAGTGACAGCAGCACAGACAGAACAGTATGAATGTGAAAGAGAGTGATAGATTGTGCATTGCCTCAGAGAAATGGGAGGAGAGACAGAAAGGAGGTTTAATGATCGTGGGGAGGAGAGAAATCCCCGACAACGGTTATGTTTGAATTCTGATATATGAAACGCAGAGATGTGTGTGAGCGGAATTTGAGGTAAAACAATTAATTTCTGAGGAGAGACAGAAAGGAGGTTTAATGATCGTGGGGAGGAGAGAAATCCCCGACAACGGGTATGTTTGAATTCTGATATATGAAACGCAGAGATGTGAGTGAGCGGGATTTGAGGTAAAACAATTAATTTCTTAGCATGTGTCACAAAAAGGACAACGGAGAGAACACTTAGTGCCGTAATTTGGTTTCAAATCGAGGTTACTGTGGTCACAATGCAAAATACCGACAACCACGGTCACAGTAACCACAGAACAAGATGCTTGCAAGCAGCAATAAGTATACTAGCAGAGGAAATGTTGGGAAGAACAGTAAATGTACAATATCAGTACCCAACGAACAGTGACAGATATGTGGGAACTGAGAATGAGCTGAATCTTTAACTTCCGTGTCCTCAGAGGCTGTGGAGATCCCTTGAATGAGTTTGTTGAAAAATGAGATTGATCAATTTCGACAAAACATCATATACTCGGGGGACAGTACGGGATATTGTTGAAATATATGCTTCAATAGCATTTTAGCTTAACATCGGCGACTTCACCAGCTTCCTCAAGTCAGTAACCAGTGTTGCAGATAATCACACATAATCCCAGTTCACAGCCTCGGAATCAGAGAAACTGCGGCACAGTCGCCCAGATCAAACCAGAATGGGGATGGGAGTGAGTGCGCAGATTTACTCTCTGGCTCCAGTGATGCAATAGGTGAGCGTGCAGTTCTTCTATGATGGTATAGAGGTGCACGAAATTCCTAGGTTGAGTGTGCTCCTGATCAAGGGAATGGTTGCCCCCGTTTATACTATCATAGCGATTTACAGTGCATCTTGCCAAGACAGCTGAGTGGCACAACTGGAGCGTGTTGAGCCCTTAACCTTGCAGTGGTGGGTTTAAAAGATGATTTTGCTGTGTGGATCTGTTTCCGACACTGGCGTTGGCAGCTGCTTTTGCTTGCATCAGCTCAGAATCAGTGTCTTCCACACAGTAAAGACTTCAACCTGGAGAAGGT
>NC_057717.1:12911818-12912556 GCF_004010195.1 Chiloscyllium plagiosum
ACTGTGTGGAGTTTGCACGTTCTCCCCGTGTCTGTGTGGGTTTCCTCCGGGTGCTCCGGTTTCCTCCCACAGTCCAAAGATGTGCAGGTTAGGTGAATTTGCCATGCTAAATTGCCCGTAGTGTTAGGTAAGGGGTAAACGTAAGGGTATGGGTGGGTTGCGCTTCGGCGGGTCAGTGTGGACTTGTTGGGCCGAAGGGCCTGTTTCCACACTGTAAGTAATCTAATCTAAAGTTAGTCATGCAAGCAACCATGAGGAAGAAAGCCGCAGACTGCAGGGATATATCAAACAATTGGAAAGAAAAAATGTGAAAGCAATTCATTCCAGGGAAGTGGGTGATAGTGAAGCAAAATCAAACTTCAAACCAGCCGCCCACGCTCCAGTTGTGGCACTCAGCTGTCTCAGCAAGATGCTCTGTAGACTGCTATGTTTTTATAAAAGGGAACAAATTTTCCCTTTTACCCCGCCTTTGAGCAGGAGCACTCCCAACCTCGGAATTGCTTTTGTGCCTCTAAACCATCATAGAAGTACCGTGCATTCACCAGTTGTTTCACTGGAGCCATCGAGTAGCTCTACCACCTCATTCCCATCCTGATTGCCAGTTGGATCTACGCGACTGCGCCACTCAGTTCCTCTGATTCTGGGACTGGGAATTGGGACTATGTGGCAGCAGTGGTTACTGCCTTGTGTGGGGAAACTGGTGAAGTAACCAATGTTAAACTGCATTGCTATTGCAGC